>NC_143583.1:70475326-70775326 GCF_048544385.1 Mastigoproctus giganteus
TTACCAATAGGTTTGGTCCAGTGTACTAACTAGTGGCCGGCGTGCAAACACCGTTTTAGAGCTGTACCCTCGAAATGTAAGGAAGATTGGATCTCGCCGTGATGTTCATCATAACCTAAGAAGTGGCAACTGAAGTTTAACCTTGACAAATGCAAAGTACTGCATATGGGTAGAAGTAACCCCAGAGAAACGTACCAACTGTGTGGTACTACATTTAAGGTGGTAGAAAATGAAAAAGACCTGGGAGTAATTGTGCAGTCAGATATGTTCTCTGAGCAATGTAGACAGGCTGCCAGGGCAGGTCATGGGGTTTTGTCAATGATATATAGGAATTTTGCTAGCAGGGAAAAGGAGGTGATTATCCCTCTGTATAAGGCAATGATCAGGCCACGCCTTGAGTATTGCGTACAGGTCTGGAGGCCTCATTTTAGGAAGGATGTAGATTTACTTGAGCGTGTACAGAGAAGGGCAACAAGATTGGTGCGGGGAATGAAGGGATCCTCTTACCAAGAGAGGCTTAAGTTCTGCAAATTGCAGTGGCTGGAGACTAGGCACCTGCGCGGTGATCTGATTGAGGTATATAAGGCCTTGAATGGGTTGAGCACGCTGAATTCTGATGGGATCCTTCCACTTGTTCAGATTACGAACCTAAGGGGGCATAAATTCAAATTAAGAAAAGACAGATGTAGAATAGATGTGCGGAAATTTGCCTTTAGCCAGCGGGTGGTTAATTGCTGGAACAAACTTCCATCTGTCGTTGTGGAAGTTGATAGGTTGAATAAATTTAAGGAGGAACTGGACAGGCATTTGGAGGGAATGGTGTGATTTTTTTTTTTTATTTATTTATTTTTTTTTTTTTTTATTTATTTATTTTTTTTGGCTGATGCTGCATAAGCTCATACATTTGCTTTCTTGCATCACATGCCACTACTACTACTACTACTACCTCAAAAGTCATCAGTCATACTGCATGATGGAAGAGATGGGGAAGAGTTGACCGGACCTTAGCTCTATAGAATAAACGTGGGTTCCACCACTTGAAGCCTCCAATAAGCAAAGTGGTGCAATATTTTTGTATAAATTGTCTAGAAATATTCAAGTAGGTGTTTCTATGTCTTATCTGTTTTTCCAAGTAATTGCAGACAGTTTATTATAGCAAGAAAACAGATTTGCAAACTATAAAAAAAAAAGCTCATATCTGTTAGCTTCAGTTATCCAACTTTTCAAATTCAGCTACCAGATCCAAAATTAAATAATTTGGATTTTTGATCAGAGGTTGATGACTTGACAGGACTACCCACATTATCGAGTGATGTACATAATTGTAAAGGAGGTTACTGCATTTTTTTTTTTTTTTTTTTTTGGATATAAAATAAAAATATACCAATGAGCTGTTTTATTTATTTATTTTTTTTTTTTTTGCGATTTTTATCTCAAATTTTGTTGTGATTTATTTTAAATTTCTGATATGAATTTTGGCAATTTCACTCTGATATTGAGCAGTCAAGTGAGAGAAGGAACAAATTAATATTTAAGAGCATTTATGCACAAAGTTATTTGTTCTTACAAAAAATTTGAAATTCCACAGTGACTGCCACTATTAGAAGTTCACAACCTGGAGCCCACGAGTATTCTGAGAACTTGCACATGAAAGGGATAATAGTAAGAAGGTGTATTTAATATTGATTACCAAAATACAGAAAATTCTTTGCTAATTTTTTATTTAATATTCATTGCATTAAATTTTTTTGTTTTTGTCTGTTAAATAAGGTGTGCTCAATTCTGTCCACATCTAACATTAAAAAATCTTAAACTTGTGATGTAATTAGTTGAACATGTTTTGTGTATTTAAAATGAGTTGTCATGAGTAGGTGCTTAATATACAATTATGGTTTTTCTAGGTGATCAAAGACCACCTCTTCGTTCTTATATGATGAGTGGTGATTATTTTATTGGGGCAGCTTTAGCAGCGGATTTAACAAAATTAGCTTTGCGCTATATCACTTTAGTAAATGAACCAAAAAAACAGAATGTAAGCATTTTTCAATTTTTTATGTGAATTATTGAACTTTAAGTTTATAAAGATTTCCCTGTTATCAAGTAAGCATTTCCCAGTTATCTTATATAGAATTGCATAAGCATGCAATTCTATATAAGACATTGCTTTTTTTAAATTCTTGTGTAATTTTTTTCTTTAAAATTTTTTGTGTAATCAAAGTAATTCTGATAAGAAATCAATGCTGCCAGTAAGTTATTTCAGAATTTTTTTGAATGTACAACTAATGACACTATTTTTGAAATGTATCATAACTAGAGATAAAATGTGAGTTTACAAGTGTGATCCATAAAACAGCCAGCAGTCATGCTAATGCAAGAATCCCTCTCCTTGACCAAAAAAGGTATGGTAAGCATGGAGCAAAACAAAGGCAATGTTGCTAGCATTTTTTGACTGTGAGGGTGTTGACAGCCATGATTACACTCCAGAGGGAACATACAATAAAGATACTTTGTAGAAGTCAGACAAGGCAGACCCAGTGTTCCATGCTTGCCAGTACGGACACATACGGCTTTTTGATTTTTCTTCTGTTGTACATGACCAGTACAACAGAAGAAAAATTCAAGATGGCACTTTGCATAAATCTCTTTGAATCCAACTCCTTTAACTGGGAAACAAGGAATACTTTTCAACCAACATTATTATGTCTTTAAGAACATAGTATCAAAGAGGAACTTAATGTAGAAGATCCACAATAACAATCCCTACTCTGGATTCCAGCCAAATGTAGTGACAAGAAGTGGGGGGAAAAAAAGATTATTTGGGAACAATGCAGCATAAAAGTAGTTTAGAATCAAACCTTCATCAATGTTTGACACTTCATCACCTGGCTGTCTCTTGCCCAATAGGAGAACATTGTTATTTGTCCTCAGGCTTGGCATAATGTATAAAAACTCAGCTCACCATTCCCATAGGCGCCTCCATAGCCAGGTGGGAAGGAGCAGCAGTGCATAGCACACGCTTCTTGATTAGACTGGGGTTTGAGCCCGTCACCACCAAATACGGAGGATGTGGAAAGGTCAGGAATGACCACCGCATATTCACGGAGCAATATGGCCTTAGTTGCTAATGCTCCTAAAAACCAAATAACAAACAACAAACAAACACCATTCCCATGTAGGAGTCTTATACCCCAGCCCTCAACAGAATTGCAGGATGAAATAAATGTAAAAGTGGCAACTTTTTAAAATGTGTGCGCACGTGTTACTCTAAAAGCCTAGAGTTTATCATTTCACTATGATGAACACCTGAAATTCAGACTTTTACAGCACTGATACAGTCAGTTCTAAGATTTATCTGTAAAGTTTTATAAAGGTTTATCAGTTAAAGTGTTGATGAAAGTTGGATATATCAAAAAATGTTCCACATCAGTAGTTCACTCACTTTTCCTATTTTTAAACAAGGAGCATGGGGGAATATATCTTCTATCCCTACAAGGTTGTCTGGTAACATGGTTACTGTATTTGAAATATAGTGACTATGTAACACATTCAACCTTGTGGGGATAGCAGGTATACTGTCCTCATGCCCTTGTTTAAAAATCAGAAAAGTAAACGAAGCAGGTAATTATTGTTTCCCTTTTCACACTGTTCCCAGTGATCTTTTGGAGATAGGGAATATATCCTCCCTATACCCTTGTTTAAAAATAGAAAAAGTGCTAATCAGATAGCGCATAAAGGGGAGCAATGAGAATGGCTCATTCACTCGTTCAGTTTTTAAACAAGGACATAGGAGAATATATCTTCTATCCCTGCAAAGTTGCCTGGATAAAATATTCATTATATCCAGAGGCACCTATTGTAAAGTACTTCAGTCAGATAATGGAAAAGAATTTACAAATGCAGTTATGAAGTGGGCTTTTATGCAAATGTTAAACACTAGGATTTACAGGATTTTAGGCTGGAGGGCCACCTTTGGACAGCCCTGTCACAGAATATCCTGTATCTCCCCCCCCCCCCCGACACACTTATCAGTTAGGGTCTAGGCTTATTATGTATTGTTACCTTTCAGGCCCAATGGACAAAGAAAAACAGATAAAAAATGAGTTATTACATAAATAACTATTAAACCTTATATAGAATGTTATAATGGCCTTAACTCATACTTCCTGTTGTGATAAACATACTGTAAAATAAATCTTGTCACCGAGGGCAAACACAAGATTGAACTGAACAGTAGGCTGAGCAATTTCTGAAACAAAAGGGGGGGGAAAGTGTTTCTGTAGGGCAACAATATGTGTGAAATCACATGCCTTGGTACTGTCTTGAAAATCAGTTAAAACTACAGTTGCTGAAAAATTATGGAAAAGTTGCAAATTAGGATTTTTTCCACCATTTTTCAGCAGTTTCTATTCATTTGTGTAAGCATTCATATTTTTATTTATTTATATATATGTACGTATGTATATTTATTATTACTTATTTTATTATTTTTTTTTTTTTCACAGGCATTTTTGGCTGAAGCTATGTTGATCATGGTTTCCATTGTTCATCTTGGTAAATCTGGTTTAGTTACTAAGGTAACTGCAGCTGCTTTTGTATTTCTCTTTGTATTATTTACTATAATTTTTACTTTTTAAGACTATTAATATGTTCTCCAAATATGATCCTTCAGATTACATGTATCTTAAAAAATTAGTTGCATATTAGTCTTCATACTTGAGAATTCAGATAAACACAAAAAAATACTACGATTTAAAGGAAATTAAAAACACTGCTACACCACGTGATAGAATTTTAAATGTTTTAAAATTTACTTTGGTGATGTTTTGTGTCTCAACTGAACCCCATGATCAGGCCTATAGGGGAAGTTAAAACATGAAAAAAATAGGCCTAATGATGAGGTTCAATTGAGCCTTGAAACTATGCTTTCATAACAATAAATAAATTGACCTTATACATACTGCAAAAATAAATTTGTAGATTATCATTTTGAAATATTTTATTTATAAGAAATAAGTATTGTGTAAAGTTTCAGTAAACTGCCCCTTGTTAGAAATGTACAATAGATGCAACTATTGAAATATGAAAATTCAGTTTTATTACAACCTAAACTTTCAGATTGCACTGAAGTTGAGTTTTCAGCTTTAAATAGTCTGTGCATGGTTTACATGTATTGTTATATAACAGTCATGAATGTGATGTCGATATGGATATACAGTCGAACTTGTATAATGAGCATCAAGGGACCGACAAAATTTCCTTGTAACCATTACTTGCTATATCAGTGATAGCAGAGATGGTGAAACCCCTGGGGCCATTAAACAATGGACTCCATATCAGTGATGAGTTAAATCTACCTCCTATTATTTTAAATTCTCAATAACTTGATAGAAAGATAGATTCAAAAAACAAAAGAAACAATAGAGAGAAAAAAAATAATATAAGTATATACCTACATATTATTTGTATTATAATATGCTTGTATAAACTACAATACACTTAATACTAAACACAATTTATTTCTCTGTAATTAAAAACAATACTATTTAATAATAAACATGTTTTCTATTAGTCTTTATTTATGAATCTTAAAATTGATGTTTTCAAAGATTTCACTTTGATATTTTTTAAGTTTCCCCTTAAAACACTCAATGCGTTGTCTCATTACTTGCCTCATTTCCTTCAAAAAAATTGACAGTGTCCATTGCACCTTGAGCTTGTGAGATTGTCAGCACCGATTTTGATTCACTTTCAATTGTAATCACATCATCATCACAATCATCGTCGTTATCATCTTTGTTCAGCACAGTATCTACAATGTCACTTTCTTTAGGAAGACCACGAGTTAATAAATTGTCATCGACTCGTACAAATTCATCGATGTTATCTCTATTAAAACCTAAAACGTTGTTACATAGCAACCTTTCGGATAATGGTAAGTTGTTTTCTTCGTTTCCATCTTGTTCATCTACAATTGAAATTTCATTTGAATTTAATTTTGATTTTTTGAAGCAATTCGTTATGGTTGTCGAAGTAACGTTCCACGCATCATCATTCAATAAATTTATAGCATACAATATTGATATAGACTCGGTAGGTTTCTGTTCTCTTTGACTGACCAGATGTAGAACTAGAAATCTTTTATAAAATCCTTTCAAACTCTTAATTACACCTATGTCCATTGGTTGTAAAATTGATGTCGCATTGGGGGGCAGAAACATTAGCTTAATGTTGGACAAATTTTGAATCTGGGGATGTGCAGGACAGTTATCAATAAAATATTTTTCTTCTTTTTGAATAGATCTTTTTTATTCCAATCATTTACATATTGCCGAAAAAATATCCGAAGTCATCCAAGCTTTCTTGTTTGCAGTGTAATCCACAAGAAGTTGCCTTACATTTTTTAAACACTGTGGTTTTAACGATTTTCCGATAACAAATTTTTTTATCAGTTCCTGTCATATATGTGCATACGAGCACCATCAAGCAAGCAAGTCTTTGATTTTTTCCACCAGCACAACATTTTTCCCCTTTGAATTTAAATGTATTGTCAGGTGTCAAATTATAAAAAATTCCTGTTTCGTTGGCGTTGCAGTAGTAGTAGAGGTATGTGATTCAAGAAAGCAAGCGTATGAGCTTATGTAGCATCTACCAAAAAAAAAAAAAAAAAAAAAAACAATTTCACAACCATTCCCTCTAAACATTTGCCCAGTCCTTCCTTGAATATAATTAAGCTATCAACTTCAACAACAGATGGAAGTTTGTTCCAGCAATCAACCACCCGCTGGCTAAAGGCAAATTTCCACACATCTATTCTACAACTGTCTTTCCTCAATTTGAATTTATGCCCCCTCAGGTTCATAATCTGAGCAAGCAGAAGAATTCCATCAGAATTCAGTGCTCAATCCATTTAAGGCCTTATACACCTCGATCAGATCACCTTGCATGCGTCTAGTCTCAAGACGCTGCAATTTGCAGAATTTAAGCCTTTCTTGGTAAGAAGATCCCTTTGTTTGCCTTACCCATCTTGTTGCCCGTCTCTGTACTTGCTCAAGCAACTCTGCATCCTTCCTAAAATGAGGTCTCCAGACCCATACGCAGTATTCATGGCTTGGCCTGACCATTGCCTTATACTAATCGATAATCACCTCCTTTTCCCTACTAACAAAGTTCCTGTATATCATTGACAATACCCCATGACCTGGCAGCCTGTCTGCACTGATCAGAAAACTTCATATCTGACTGCACAATTACTCCCAGGTGTTTTTCATTCTCTACCACCCTAAGTCTAGTACCACACAGTTGGTATGTTTCTCTGGGGTTACTTCTACCCATATGCAGTAGTTTGATTTGTCAATGTTAAACTTCAGTTACCATCTGCCCAAATTTTCTAGATCCTGTTGCAGTAGCACAACTGTTGTAGATGTCTTCGTCATTGAAATCTTTCCTGATTTCTTCCCAAACATGATCAATCCATTCATTTGCCATTATTGGATTTGCAGATCGAGATTCTCCACTAATTTTTGCATAAACGATGTTATGTTGGTTTTTAAATCGATCCAGCCAACCATTGTTACACACACAATTGTCGCATCCAAATTGTTTAGCAAATTAAAAAAAAAAAAAAAATGTTCTTGTTTATACTTCAGCACAACCACTAGGTCAGTGGAGTTTACAATAGATCAATCAATACAAATGTTAATCGTATTTAGCAGTCACAGCCTTGAACCCTGGTCCACTCAAAGAGCATGTGCTAGTGCACTTGCGCTCCTGACCACTTGGCTACATCAGGCCTTTTTCCATTTGAGCCTTCAAGATGAGACCTTCTGTTGAAAATCCAGCACTTCTTTGTGTGGTGAACCATTGAAGCAATGCTTCCTCAACGTTTGTAACCTCACACTTTTTATTTTTTTTTCCAGTTATGTTCTTTTCCAGTGCCGACATATGAACATCTTTATTCTTCCACAATGTCGATACACTTGAAGAGGACAAAGAGAACTTTTTACACACTTCAACATTTTTTGCATCACGTTCTAACTAACAAATAATATTGACTTTTTCTCGAATCGAGAGACATTTCTTTTGTTAGTAGACATGTTTCTGAAGGAAGGGTTCGTTTCTAACTGATTTTACTTTAAAATGATAAAGTGATCTGCATACAAAGTTCTTAGAAGTCCCGAAATGCATACAAAATTCTTAGAAGTTCCGAAATGCATACAAAGTTCTTAGAAGTCCTGAAATAAATTTATGGTTCAGTGAATGCAAGACTATCTGTAAATAGGATAATGCAACAAGCAGAACGGCAATGCATTATTGTATAGCCCCAGTCGCCGGAAGAACAAGGTCATAAACCGGCTGCTAATCCAATGCAGGTGGTCCTAAAGCTAAGTCACCCTTTTCATTTTAGTCTATTTCAAGAATTAGATTTTTTTTGACTACCCGATCAATTAAGAATATTTGCATAGTTACCAAAATTTGTTCGGTATATTTGTGTAGTACACTCGTTATAACAGTGAGCGATTGTATGGGAATATGCATAAATTAAAATCATTGTGGCTTTTTGCTCGTTATATCTGTGCTCATTATAACCAAGTTCGACTGTATATATAATATGTAAAAATAGATAAGACTGATATCATAGATGGAGGTGAAAATTACACAAAGTGCCAAGCACTAGAAGGTAATAATAGTAGAAAAAAGGAGTAATGTAGATTTGAAAAGGGCAAAAGAATGTTAATATCCTAAAATTTATGAATTAAGAAAATTGTATGCTGAATTGCAAAGCCACTTTGGAGATGAAGGAACTGTAAAGTAAAATTATTAATACCAAATGATTAAACAAAATAAAGTAAAATAAAATAATGGTGGTAAAGCTGTCATCAGAAATGGGTGGGCAAATTTAGTTATAGGTCCAGTATAGGGAAGGCAAAAATGCAAAGTCTGAAGTCAGTGGAAATAAATATTGATACATGGTTAGATATTTCATCAGGGAACTACACCCAGCCATGTATTGGGAACTGCATTTCTATACTTGTCCATAACAGTAGAAGAAAGGTTAAATAAAGCCAAAAAAACACAATGAAAAAAAAAATTTAGCACATTCTTTTACAGTATGGCAAGGTAGTCCCAATGCAGTGTCAGTGAAATGAAATTTATTAAGGTAAGGATAAGGATAAGGTTAAAAAATATATAATTGTGTTTTCAGAGTAGGAAAAAGGTTTTGAAATATATGTAGATTTTTGAGTCATCATCAAACTCTAAAGGCTTCGCCTTGTCGCTGCAACCATACATCTGTCTTCTGCTGAACGTTTCATTTCCTCATGTTCCCTAAAGTTCATTTTCCTCATCAGGTTTTCCAGAATTTTCTTCCTTGGTCGTCCCCTTCCTTTCTTTCCCAATATTTTTCATTCTGAGATATTCACTAAAAATATATTGTCTTAGGGTGTGTCCTAAAAATTTAGATTGTCTTTTTGCCACAGTTGTGAGTAGCTGCCGTTTTTCTTGCATCTCGTTCAAGACAGATTCGTTGGATTGTCGCTCGGTCCAGCTAATCTCCTCCAGACCCACATCTCCAAAGCTTCCAGTCTCTTGATATCTTGCTTGCATAATGTCCAGGTTTCACTTCCATGCAGCAGCACACTCCAAACTAATGACTTAGCAAACTTTTTTCTGGTCTCCCTGTCGATGTGTCTGCTGGTTAGAATATTTTGCTTGTTACTGAAAGCTTGCTTGGCAAGGGTGATTCTTCTTTTGATCTCTGTAGTGCACCATTGTCCTGGTAATGAAATTCCCCAAATAACAAAACTGTTTTACTTGTTCCACTTTGTTGTTCCCCATTTGATGTTTGTTTGAGGTTGTTCATAATTCTTGGTGATGACAAGTATTTTAGTCTTTTGTGCATTTATCTTTAGATGTGAATCTTGTAGCCTTAATGATAGCCTTTCCAACATCTTACACTTGCTCTTGTCTTAAACCCAATAACAACAACAACCACATCTTACACAGCTCTGCTCTGAGTCAGCTAATAATGCTATGTCGTCTGCGAATCTGATGCAGTGAATCTATTGTCCATTAATCTTATTTCCTTTACTTCCTGCTTCATTTTTGTTATGGATTCCTCGATGAACATGTTGAAACGGTACGGGATAAAGAGCAACCCTGCCTCACACCTCTCCTTTATGGTACCATTATTATCTCTTTCAATATGTTGTCTTGTACAGATGCAGGATAAGCTGTCTCTCCAGTCCAGCCAAAGTTTTTCATGACTCTGAACAACTTCTTCCAATTATACGGTATCAAAGGCTTTTTGTATATCAACAAAAGCAATGTATGTTCTCCTATTCATTTCCATTCTTCTTTCAAGGATTGTTCTCATTGCTAGAAGTGCCACCCTTGTCCCACATCCAGTTCTGAAGCCAAACGGATCTTGATGATGACCTTTTCAATCCTTTCCTTGATCCTGTTCTTTACTACATTCAAGATGATTTTGGATGCATGGGACAGCAAGGTTATAGTCCTGTAATTGGCAGTCATTAGCATTTCCTTTCTTTGGAAGAGTGATTGTTCTGCTTTTATTAAAGTCATCTGGGATTTTCCCACTTTCATAGATTTTTTTGTATCACTTGATAAAGCCTATCTTTCATATCTCCTCCCATATTCTTGAGTTTCTCCGCCTGGACGTTGTCTGGTCCTGCTGCTTTCTTGTTTCTTAATTGACTTAATGCTAACTCAAATTCGCTCCTTGTAATTGTCGGGCCTTTAGCGCCTCTTCCACCTTGTCTTTTGCTTAAAATATAGTCGTTTCTCATCAATTGTTTCTTCTCCACAATGGAGTTCTAGATATTCCTTCCAACGCTCACCAATTTCCTCTGGGTCCATCAGTAGGTTCCCTTCATTGTTTTAATCATCCTGCTCCTCGTTTTGTGATTGTATTGTAATGACTTATCTTCCTATACACTTTGTCTGTTCTTCCCTTTGTCAAGTCCTCGTCAATGTCTTCTGCCATTTTTATTCATCCAGTCTTGTTTTGCTTTCGACATTTGGTTGTAATTAGGTTCTTTGTGTATCTATAGTTCTCCTGACCTTCCTCTGTGATATTTTTCTATATTGTTACGTCTTTGTATGAGTTCTAGTATTTCTTCCTGTGATCCATGGTTTCCTCGGACTAAAGCTCCTCCTTCCTAATGTCTCCTGTGTTACTTTTAATATCCTTGCTTTATCAAATACCAGTTGATCTCTCCTGTTATGTTAGCTATGATTTCATTTGTTTTCTCTTAATAATTCCTCTTAGCATGTTTCATATTGTATTTATCCAAATCCCAGCTAGTCCTTCCAATTCGTTTGAATTTCTTAAATCGAAGATTGCACTTTATCATCACTAGACAGTGGTCACTGTCAACTTCTGCTCCAGATAACTGTGGCTCGACTTAATTTGGTTGCGGTATCTTGTCTTGACTAGTATGTAATCAATTTGATACGGTTGTATATCACCTAGTGCTCTCCAGGTGTACCTTCTTCTCTGGGTACTTCAAATAAGGTATTGGTTGTCACCATATCATACAGTTCAACAGAAGTCGAGCAGCCTGTCACCTCTGCTATTCTGTTTCCCACTCCAAACTCCCAACTCCTACTCTATCATATTTCGATCCATCCACGGCATTGAAGTTGCCCATGATTACAACATTGTCACCATCCTTTGTCAATTCCAAGAGATCCTCAATTTCTCATACATCTCTTCTATTTCCTCGTCCTCACTGTTAGATGTCGGGAAGTACACCTGGATAATTACTAGGTTTCTCGGTGATGTTTTTATTTTCACCATCAGTAGTCTGTCATCTACATGGTAGGTGTTCATAATATTCCTTGCCCAGTTTTTCTGGATTAGGATACCAACTCCATTTCGTCCAGTTTCTGTAGCTCCACTGTGTACTCATTGCTGTAATCATTCTGTACTCATCGCTGAGGAAATCACCATTACCTTGCCATCGGTTCCACACAAGCCCAAGATGTCCATTTCCCTATCATGCATCATCCTTTTCACCTCTTCCAGCTTCCCAATCTCAGTAGAGCTTGTACATTCCACATCCAATTTTCATTTCCTGTTTGTTGCAAGTGTTTCGCTGCTGACGACCTGAGAATCCTTGCTTGTTCTTCTGCCAGATCTTGGGATTTCCGCCACATGATTAGTAAACGAAGTTGATTTTGTGTCTTTTGCATGGTCCCTTGTCCTTGGGGAAAAATAATGCAGTGGTTTCCCATTGCTTTCTGCATGCTGTTTATACATCAGCCAGGTGTTTTAGTCAGCCACTCTTAACATGGAGAACAGATGCTGTTTGTAGATGCTACTGTTGTAGGGTTACACCTGGATGCTACTGTTGTAGGGTTACACCGCCCTATACTCAGTCGCCATATCCCATTTGTAAAAACAGGATGCACAACGAGAAGGTGGGGTTGGCATTTCATTAGGAGAGGCTGTGCTTTGCATGTCACTGCTGCTTGCATTTTTGAGTAAATATGGAAAAATATTTAGTGTTGGTATTATGTGAAGATTAGAAGAATTAAAAAATTTTAGCATTGGAATTTTGTGGAGATTAGAAGAATTAAAATACAGTGTTGAAATATTAGAAGAATTAGAATAAATAGTAACAAGCACATGGTATTATAGGGAGAGGTATTAAATTGAGCATAGCATTAGCAAGGGCACATGATGCAAGAAAGCAAGCTTATATATCAGACAAAAAAAAAACACACACACATAACACACCCTTCTCATTCACCCATCTGCTCGTTCCAAATGTTTGTCTAGTTCTTCTTGAATCTTTTTAAGCTATCAACTTCTGTAACGACAGATGGAAGTGTGTTCCAGCAATCAACCACTCGCTGGCTAAAGGAAACTTCCACACATCCAATCCTACAACTGTCTTTCCTCAATTTGAATTTATACCATCTCAGGCAAATATTCTGAGCAAGAGAAAGAATCCCATCAGCATTGAGCATGCTCAAACCATTCAAGGCTTATACACCTCAATCCGATCACCTCGCAGGTGCCTAGTCCTCCAGACACTGTAATTTGCAAAACTTAAGCTCTTTCTTCGTAAGAGCAACCCATTGTTCCATTCACTAATCTTGTTGCTTGTCTGTACTCATTCCAACAGCCTTCTTAAAATGAGGCCTCCAGACCTGTATATAGTACTCAAGGTGTGGCCTGACCATTGCTTATACAAGGGATAATCACCTCCTTATCCCTGCTAGAAAAATTCCTGTATATCATTGTCAAGACACCATGAGCTACTCTTGCAGACCGTCTGCACTGCTCAGAAAACTTCATATCTGTCTGCACAATTACCCCCCCCCCAGGTCCTTTTCACTCTCTACCACTGTCAGTGTAGTACCACACAGTTGATATGTTACTCTGGGGTTACTGCTTCCCATATGCAGTACTTTATATTTGTCAATTAAACTTCAGTTGGCACCTCTCAGCCCATCTGCTCAACTTTTCTAGATCCTGTTGCAGCAGCATATTGTCATTAGTGTCATTAACAACCCTTGCCGACCTTCGTATGGTCTGCAGCCTTTTACATTAAGCAATGGTCAGACCACACCTTGAGTACTGTATACAAGTCTGGAGGCCTCATTTTAAGAAGATTAGGGTTGTTGACTTAATACCATCATCAATATCATTGATGAATACAGAAAACAGCAATGGACCCAACACTGAACCCTGGGGGGCTTCACGAAGAGCAGTGTCCATTGATTACCACTCTGTCTTCTCCACTCAACCATTGCCTCCAATGCCACTCTGCTCAATTTGTTCAGCAGTCTTCCATGTGCAACAGTATCAAAAGCCTTTCTAAGATCCAAATATATGATATCAAAATTATTCTTTGTATCCAGTTTCCTTTGTGACTACATCATAGTATCCAATCAAATTGGTCAGACAAGACTTCCCCTTAACAAACTCATGTTGTGTCTGAGCTATAACTGAAGTCTTGTCTAGATGATCCTGCAATGCTTCTTTAACCAGTGCCTCCATTAATTTTCCTGGAACAAAGTTAAACTAACAGGTCTATAATTACTTGTGTCAGCCTTTGATCCTTCTTTGTGAATTCGGGTCACATTTGCACATCTCCAGTCTAGGGGTACCTCCCCTGAGTCCAAAGAAGCTTTCATAATTACGGCTAAGGGTTTGCTTACTTCCTTTGCTGCCTCCTTTATATAACTGGATAGATCCCATACAACCCCCGATGCCTTTTTTTATGTTTATCCTCAATTTCTCCTCCACTTTCCTATCAATTGTTACAAAAATCATCTCGCTCACTGCCAGAGTTTACTTCACCTCTGGCATTCCCCTTTATGAATAAACTCCTCATGTGTGAATGTAGATGCAGAATACTCATTTAGTTTGTTAGCCACCTGAACAGGATCATCAACAGTTGAACCTTCAATATCCAGTGGATCAATTGATTCATCCCTTCCATCTAGAGTTTGCATAGGTAAAGAACTGTTTTCTGTTTTTCTTTGCATCCTTTGCCAAGAGTTCTCACTAGTCTGCCTAATTTCCTTTGTGACTTGGTTACAGACCAGCTTATTATCTATCATAGGCTTCCATGTCACCCATTAATTTATATGTATCCCATGCATTTTTTTCTCTGCCATATGTCTCATTAGTTCATCTGACATCCATTTAGGCCTGAACCTTGAACAATATTTTTAGTTGGTATGTAAAGCCTAGTAGCTTCCAAGATAAATTCTTTGAATGCTTTCCATTTTGAATTTGCTGTTGGTAACATCATCAGTTGTCCCACTGTATAGAATTTAAATACTGCCTCAGACCATCGTAGTCGCCTTTACGAAAGCAAAAACCCTTCCCTTTACCACTGATGATAGTTTAGCTCTTTGAGTAAATCCCACTTCAGCACACTGTAATCACTGCCACCTAGTGGTTTCTTTATCTGCAGATTCTTAATGCATGAAGAATCACTACTGATAATCAGATCAAGAGTATTATTCCCTCTAGTTGCCTCCTGAACATGCTGATGTAGAAAACAATCATCCAATAAATCCACAAAAGCCTTTAAATACAGATTTGCTCTGTAAATACCAGATTGAGGTATTTACAGAGATTATTGTTCTTTGTCCTATTAAAATGAGAGATAAGCTTTAATTATTTTGAGATCCACAAGAATGAGTCTCTCGATGAATGAAACTTGCGGTTTTCTTTTCCTAAAGTATTGTCTGTTCTTAAAGATGAAATATACTAGACTTCATCAATATCTGGGAAATTAAAATCCCCCTTATAAGACTCTCTGATTTACTGGGCCACTCTTATTTCCCTGTACAGTTTCTTATTATACGCAAATTAGTTTGAAGTAAGAGATTTGTTAGCTCGCAGCAGACAAGCATTAAGTCACAGCTATTATTCAGATTAAGGTATTTACAGAGATTATTGTTCTTTGTCCTATTAAAATCAGAGATAAGCTTTAATTATTTTGAGATCCACAAGAATGAGTCTCTTGATGAATGAAACTTGCGGTTTTCTTTTCTAAAGTATTGTCTGTTCTTAAAGATGATATACTAGACTTCATCTTTATCTGGGAAATTAAAATCCCCCATTATGAGACTCTGATTTACTGGCCCACCCTATTTCCCTGTACAGTTTCTTATTATACTCATCAGATTAGGCCTATAGCACAATCCTACTCTCAATTTTGATCTACCAATGCTTATGTCACACCAAACTGACTCAACACTGCACTGTACATCTCCAGTCCATGGGTACCTCCCCTGAGTCCAAGGAAGCTCTCATAATTATGGTTAAGGGTTTGCTTATTTCCTTGCTGCCTCCTTTAATATAACTGGATCGATTCCATCCACCCCAGGTGCCCTTTCTTATGTTTATCTTCAAAAAATTTCTCCTCCACTTTACTCTCAGTTATTACTAGATTATCTAGCTTACTGCTAGAGTTTAATATACCTCTGCATTCCCCTCCCTGAATAATTCCTCATGTGTGAATGTAGATGCTAAATAGTCATTTAGTTTGTGTACTGAGCCGATCGTCAACAGTTTAACCATCGATATCAAGTGGACCAATCTGATTCATCCCCTTCCTTCTAGAGTTTACATAAGTAAAGAACTCTTGCTGTTTTTCTTTGCATCCTTTGCCAAAGATTTCTCATATCTGCCTTTGCCTGCCTAACCTCCTTTGTGACTTGGTTACAGACCAGCTTATATTTAATCATAGGCTTCTGTGTCACCTATTAATTTATATGTATCCCATGCATTTTTCTTCTCTGCCACATGTCTAATTAGTTCATCTGACATCCATTTAGGCCTAAATCTTGAACAATATTTTTTAGTTGATATGAAAAGCCAACTTTTTATATTAGTTTCCAAGATTAATTCTTTGAATGCTTCCCATTTTGAATTTGCTGTTATTAACATCATCAGTTAGGTCCTACCATATAGAATTTAAATATTGTCTCAGGACCACCATAGTCACCTTTATGAAAGCAAAAACCCTTCCCTTTACCCCTGATGGTAGTTACTTCTTTGAGTAAATCCCCACTTCAGCACACTGATCACTGCCACCTAGTGGTTCCTTTATCTGCAGATTCTTAATGCATGAATAATCACTACCAATAATCAGATCAAGAGTACTCCCTCTGGTTGCCTCTCGAAACAGTCATCCAATAAATCCAAAAAAGTCTTGCTAGTGTGCAAGTGACCAACCCACAAGTTCTAGTCGATATCTGGAAAGTTAAAATCTCCCATTATAAGACATTTTGGTTTACTGGCTGCAGAATTGCTCATAATACTCATCAGATTCATTAGGCCTATAACACACACCTACTGTCATTTTTCCTTTCCCAGTGCTTATGTTACACCAAACAGACTCAACACTGCATTGTCCACCACACCAACATCAACTGGATGAACTTCCTTAGATTTGTGTTTCTTAACTAAGAGCATAACCCTTCCTCCCTTTCTGTCCTATCCATCCTTTCTGTAGACATTGTACTCCCCAAATTTCAGTTCTGCACTGCGTATATCTGTGTGACACCACGCTCTGATATCCCAAAAATATCTGCCTTTGATGTCTTGACCAACACCTCAATTCATCAAATTTATTAATTATACTCCTAGCATTGCTGTATGTGCAAGTATAAATGCACCTGTTTCTACATGAGCACCTAACACAGCCTATTTACTTGTTCCACCATGGACTGCCAGCAGTCCTGGAAATCTATATTGCCTTGCTTTCCATACTACTGCTGCTTATTCTAATAGAAGCAGTGCTAGAATCACGCCTCTGCATGTAGCCACTGTTAACCTTTTAGTCTGTGTTTTCCCCAAGCTAGCAGTTTTCCAACCCACCTAACACTGCCTCAATGGTATCAGCAAATATTCTTGCTCCTTTCTTTTTAAGCATACCCCATCCCTCTAGAAACAGTCTCTCCTGTCAACAAGCTAAAACCAGGCTGATAAAAATTCTACCCCTTGAGCCTTGCACAATCTCTCTAGGGCTGATTGATCGACAAGGCTCTCATCATATACTCCCTCCTATCGTGTCTGGAGACACCTATTGCAGACACTTTCAAATTCAACCCTAACTCATGGCTTTTTTTCAACATAGACCTGTACTTTTTAAGTAATTCCACCAGTCTCCTACTCTTAATATCATTGGTGCCAAAGTGTACAACAATATCACCCTTTGTGCCTTAAAAGATGATATCTGCTCTACAAATAGTCATCAACCTTTGCCCCTGGCAGACATACCCTGGTCCTGTTCCACCTATCCTTTTTGCACAATATGTTTCCCGTTTTCCTGACAATAGAGTCACTGACAATAACTAGTTCCTTTGGGACCCAGCATATTCTGCCTTGGTGTTGCTGCTGCTTGTTGCGTGAAGTTCAGGTGCAAGCACTGGCAGCTGAGAGCTTAATGGGCCCCTCAACCTTAAATCCTTCAAGGGGCATCCACCCTGTCCTTCAAGCTCTCATATAGGGAACGGATAAAGGCGTAGTTAAATAAAGACGAAAATAGTGATAAAATGAGGATAGTTGAACGTTCGTATCACCCTCATATTGCACTAATAGTTCTATGAATGGGAAGAAAGGTAGAATTAGAAAGGTGAAAGTATTGAAAAAAGTTATTAAAACTTACTCATCTAGCTGGGGTTGTAAGCCCAACTTTATAGTAATGGCTCTGGCTTTGTTAGAGTTAGTATAAAAAAGGAGATGAATACCAAATGCTTGTACTGCATGGAAAAAGCAGGCAAAAAATATGCAAGGCAAAACAGGCCATAGAAACGAACCAAAAGTATAATAAGAAAGGGGACAATACCTGGTGTTTTCAAGGTATATGTAGCAGAAGGAAGACAGTGGGAAAATAAAGTGCACATATATGGTAGTGCAGATGAATGCAGATGAATGCATATAAGCAAAATTATATAAGTGACTTAGCTATAGGGTAAAGCAATTTATAGCAGCATAACGGACTTGATAGAGAGCTGGAAGAAGTGGAAATAGTTATGGAAAAAGTGACCTCTATTGTTGAATATATATTTATATAAAAACTGTAAAAGTAATGTGTTTAATAGTAAAAATAAAGATTTATTATTTATTGGCCTGTAACTTGTGCTGTATTTGCCCCAAACAAATATTAAATATTTTTGGAAAATATTTAATATTTTCCAAAATTTCGAGATAAATATTCCTTCCACTCTTCTTCCATTTCTACTTTTGTTTTCATTATTTGTTTCTTTGCTTATTTTATGCTTTTTTTCCCTTTCTTCATATTGCTTCTATCTACACACACACACACACACACACACACACACAGAAAAGAGACTTGAAAATAAGAGTATATGGGTTAGAAAGTAATAAATATTATACAGTTGTAATTAAACTGAATGACGCTAAAATTAGAGAATGCAAAACTAGTTTTAAGTGTTCTGTAAAGTTATAGTCTTAGTAATTACTTGATAAGGAAATAACTATATTAACTTTTCACTTCTGTTAAACACAGAAAATGAAATAAAAAATCATTTAACTTAAAAAAGGAATCAAACATGCCTAAAATGTAATGCACAGCATTCATTAACTAACTTGTCTTATTTTAAAATTTCTGAAATTCTTAAAATGCCATCTTTTTTGGTATAAAATCTTCATTTTATGTCAAGAACTTTGAAAATAATTTGCTGCACTGAATTTTCATTTAGAACTAAATTTTCGCTCAAACTTTGTGAAGCATTAATAAGTCATCTAGGACCTGGAAATGTTTTTGTTCCAATAAAATTTTCATTAGAGCAGTACTCATATTTATTGTAATGGGATTTACCTTATATATAAGCCTGGTAATTACAGATGTATAAAGTGAAAAACAGACAAAGCAATGAATGCCTGTCATTCATTCATTGCTTACGAATGCATATTATTGATTTCAAAAACTAATGGTCTAAACCCTGGTGGTCACTGTTTCTTATCCATGCTATTTAAAGAAAAACAGATTTATTTTAAACTATTACTGTAAGTGTCATACCTCCCATTTAATAGTAATACAGTACCTTTAATATGACTAAGTCAAAGGCTGTTAATGACTGCCCAGCTAAGGATTCTGGCTGGGAAGCAAGGTTTTTTCCAGCTCTCCTGTTTCTTAGGTGAATAATTTATACATCGGTAAATGATTCAAAGGTGAATAATTTATACATTGGTAAATCAACACATTTAAGATTCAAGCCGGTGTGTAATGTTGGAATTTCCCATGGGTTTAGATCCTCCTCTCTCAAAAATGCAAATTGCATTATGTAAGTTGAAATCTATTATTAAAAGATTCCCTGATAATAAATGTGCATTTTGGTAGTTAATGATGATCTGCTTGCTCAGATTACGAACCTGAGGGGGCATAAATTTAAATTGAGGAAAGACAGTTGTAGAATAGATGCGCGGAAATTTGTCTTTAACCAGTGGGTTGTTAATTGTTGGAACAAACTTCTGTCTGTTGTTGTGGAAGTTGATAGCGTAAGTAAATTCAAGGAGGAACTGGACAAACTTTGAGGGAATGGTTGTGTGAAATTTTTTTTTTTTTTGCTGATGTTACATAAGCTCACTACACTTGCTTTCTTGCATCACATGCCTCTTACTATACTACTACTACTACATGCTTATATCAACTAGTTTCAGTAGTTTATCAAGCTTGGAACAAAAATGAAGTAGGTCATTCCATTTTTTTAAATGTAGCTTTGGCATTTAGTGCCATTCAAACAATTCCCCCTTTTTTATGCGAGAGAGAGAGAGAGAGAGAGAGATATATAAATGGGTCTGTGTTATCTTTGATCAAAACAGTTTTCTTAAATTAAACCTTAGTATTCTCCATTGAACTACATCTGTTTACAGTAGGAATTCCACAAGGTGGATCACTCTGTACAGACTTAATTTTTGTAATTTTGACTCCATTCCTTTTTTCTAATAAATTATAATAATATAATAATAGATTATATTAACTATCTGTTGACAGTTCATTTGAAGCTGAACTTTGAAGTGAAAAAAATAAACTAAATATAAGTTCTTAATTTCAGTAAATAGTCTATTTTCAGATCAGAGATGCCAAGATTTTTGGGGTCACTCTTGATAATAAATTGAAATGCGAGAATACTGCTTTTTGTTCATATATTCATTAATAAAAGTATTTTGGAATCTGAAGGTTAGGTTTGTGCAAAGTTGATCGACTTTCAATTTTTAGGAGATAATTTTTATCCTTTATTAGACCAATTTGGATGTACTCTGCTCAAATTGGGGCATTCTCTATAGTTATTATGTTGTTATATTACAGGAATGGAGTATTGCATCATGGAATGGACAAACTTTAAAATGCATCATTTCTATGCATACTTCATTTTAATTAACTGCAGGCCTACAGATTGCAGACTTTCCTTGAGCCTTGAATCGTGGTGCTGTTAAGTATTCCTCGAATCAGATCTCCAGGGCTGTTGAAATTGTAGCAGTCTAGAACTTTGTTTGATGGAGAATTCCCAACAGAAGCTTACATTCCCATCACCTTAAGTCAAATCAAGTATTTGTATATGTTTTATTGTAATGCTGCATTGACAATCAGTGGTGACCTGAATTCAGATCTCTGGTGCCATAACCAACTGTATCATAGAGAAGGCATTAAATCAATTACTGGACTGTTTAGGTGGTGATTCCTCCCACTTCTTTTCTGTTTGTAAATCTCAATATGCAGCGTGAAAGGGATGACCTTGCGATGCTACTATGTGCTTGTATTTGTATTTTAATTTTTTGGTTAATAAATGAAGTTAATAATAATAAACATAATGCCTGTGGTAATAACTGTGAATATCTTAGAAAAATAAATGTCACTTAATTTAATTATTAACGTTTTTTCACAGTAAAAATCATACACCTTTATATATACAGTCATACCTCGGTTTAAAAAAAAAAAAAGTTACCTCTGATAACGAAGTCCACAATTTCAAGCCCCATTTAACATAAAAAATATTCCAATTTAAGGCCAACGCCCGACAATCATCTGATTGGTGATGGCAGCGACTCGTTACGTACTCCTGAGTGCTCCCGAGCTGTGGGTGTGTCTAACAGTTTTGCACATCATTTGCTTAATTTAGTCATTGTTTACACTTCATAGGGTGTGTTTCGGTGTGGCGCATTGCAATAATTGGCGTAGGTTCTTTGATAGCATTACATAATGTAGATTTTGTAAATTTTAATAGAAATATTTTTTTTTTTTAGTTAAAATGTCAGAATCAAAGAAAAGCAATTTCTTTGGAAACTAAACTAAATATCGTACGACGTGTTGAAAGCAGTGAAAGAAAATCCGTTGTGGCACATTCTTTAGGATTAGCGCAATCGACTTTAACAACCATACTAAGTCAGTCAGAAAAAATAAGTTTGCTCAGAATTGTATACAGATGTTACAGCGGCAAAATTAACTCGCTTAAAGAGTCCAATTTTAGAAAAAAATGAAGAAAATGTTAAGTTTGTGGATAGATGATTTGTCACAATGTCATATGTCTATAAGTCAAATGATGATTCAAGAAAAAGCATTATTTTTGTTTAATCACCTGAAATCTAAACAAACTGAAGAAATTACGGAAACTTTTGGGGCTTCTTGTGGTTGGTTCAAGAAATTTAAAAAACGGGCCAGCATTCATAGTGTAAAATTAACAGGAGAAGCTGCAGGTGCAGATGTTTAAGCTGCAAATAAGTTTCCAGGAAAACTAAAGGAAATAATTGAACGTGAAAATTTTCCACCAAATTTGGTGTTCAATGTTGACGAAAGCGGTTTGTTCTGGAAACGGCTACCATCAAAAAGCTTCATTTTTATTGAAGAAAAATCAGCTGCTGGGTTCAAAGCAGCCAAAGACCGTTTAACGTTACTCTTTGGATCAAATGCCTCTGGTGATTATAAATTAAAATTGTTATTAGTTTACCCTTCAGAAAATCCGAGGACGTTAAAGGGTAACATAAAAACGAATTTACCTGTAAGATGGAAAGCAAATAGAAAAGCGTTGGTTACCAAGGAGTTATTTACTGATTGGTTTGTTAACCACTTTTGTCCTGAAGTAAAACGGTATTGTCAAAAAAACAACTTTGAAGAAAAAGCTATTTTGTTGTTAGACAATGCTCCGGGACATCCTACTGATCTTAACATGTTGGACACGTGCATTCCTCTCAAAGTTGTGTTTCTTCCAGCAAACACAACTTCCCTGATTCAACCATTGGATCAGGGAGTAATAGCATCATTTAAAGCTTATTATCTGCGTTGAACATTAAGCAATTCAATTGAACTAGAGGATAAAGAGGAAATGACAATTAAAACTTTTTGGAAAAACTACACCATTAAAAACGCAATTGAAAACATTGATAGTTCTTGGAAAGAAGTCACTAAGAAATGCTTAAATGGAGTTGGCACAAAATATGGCCAGAAGTTGTACTAGAAGAAGAAAATAACATCCAAGAAAAAGTTATCCAGATGGCTCAATCAATAGGTTTCGAAAAGGTCGATGAAGAGGATGTTAGAAATTTATTGAATGCAGAAGATGGTGGTTTTTCAGTGAAGATTTAGAAAACCTTGTTAGCAACGAAGACAAAGAAAATGAAGACGAAGTTAAAGAAGTTCCTGCCGAAAAAGTTAACCAAAGATTTAAAAAGGTGCTTAAATGACATTGAAAACATTTAAAAATATTTTTAGTGAAAATGATCTTGATTTAGGAAGAAGTGTTATTGTTAAGCGATCAGTGTTAAATGCAATAACTCTGTATAGGCAATTGTTAAATGAAAGAGAAAAAAAGCATAAACAATCAACTTTAGACTCATATTTTAAAATGTGGTTTCACTTTGTATGTAAGTTGACTGTTTATTTAATAAAACTTTTCTTTGTTCGAAAAAAAGCTTTTCATTTTCTTTACGTAGGAATGTATCCCTATTCTGGCCATAGTATTTTTACCTCTGAAAACGAAATTACTTCGCTTAACGAAGTAATTTCGTGGAACACGTCCTATTCGTTAATCGAGGTATGACTGTATTCAGTGCTAGCTATTCCACTTTGAGACTCGCAGTAACATGCTGAAATGAGTTATTCCATTCTAGACACATTTGATGCCTTGCAGTGTGTGCTGTTATGCTTACTCCATTTAATTTATGAGTATATATTGTGTAACTTTATTGATAGATTCCTATGTTTTTCTATTTATGATAGGTATTGATAAAAATTTAATGAATAAATAATGGGCATCTATGGCTTAGAATATTTATCTTATATTTTTACAGAAAATCAGTGATGATGACATAGATAGATTCTCAATGTGTGTGAAAGCTTTAATAGAACGTACTCCACTTGTAATCGATATTTATATTAGGGAATGCCGTAATTCTTTGGCCACAATGCTGATAGCCCAACAAGAAGAGGAGCAAGAAAATCAGAAAGTGAGTGCATGAATTAGCTGCTATCCTATATAGAATCATAAGTGAGAAAAAATTTATTAAAAATAATAAATAAACAAATAAAACATCAAAAATACAAACTTTTTTTTTTTGCTATTCTTCATCAACACAATACTCTCCCCTCCTTGATATGTGTGCATACACACCCCTCTCAGTGTATATTTATATTAGTACCATACAGGGTTAAAATAAAGTTTGAAAAACATTCTTTGAACTAAGAGAAATTTGTAATCTGAATTTAAATAACTTCTGACTAATAAATTTGAAAATGATCAATCTTCTTCCCCCTTTGTAAACATAGTTTTATATTTAAAAAAATAATAAATTAATTAAATAGCCAAAACTTATACTTTAATAATTCTGCAAACAAATATACTATTAAACATTCATATGAAGTATTCATCAATAAAAAACATTAAAACACAAAAGTTCTCCAAGATCTGGAAAGTCATTTTTAGGTATTGGTCTTTGTTGATCACAGAAGCAAATGCATGTGAAGTAGGAGGATTAAAATAAGAAAGAGCACATATTGATAGAAAGTCCTCATGGCAGATATAAATAGGAAATAAGTATTAGGTTGCATATTCATAAAACTTCAACAAGGTGTCCAACATTTGATATCTCTGTTAGTTGGCATCATTTAACGACTAGTAATTCCACTCTAATTTTGGACTAGCTTTTGACATAGTCTCCCATTTGGGAAAATATTCTGTGGCACACGAATTAGTTTGAAGTAAGAGATTTATTAGCTCGCAAGCAGACAAGCATTAAGTCACAGCTATTAATTCAGATTGAGGTATTTACAGAGATTATTGTTCTTTGTCCTATTAAAATCAGAGATAAGCTTTAATTATTTTGAGATCCACAAGAATGAGTCTCTCGATGAATGAAACTTGCGGTTTTCTTTTCTAAAGTATTGTCTGTTCTTAAAGATGAATATACTAGACTTCATCTTTATGTTGCGCAGCACCATTTTCAGTTACACAACATCTTATTGAGTGGTTTAATTTTCAGAGTTACTAATTGCAGAAATGACTGGTTCCATATGCTTGCATTAATTAGAGAGAGAGAATAACTTTGTATTCTTTTACTGAGGATAGTCTTTCACAAACGGCAACATTTTAACAAAAAAAAATTCACATTTCATTCCACATTTACTTCTGGGTCATCTTCATGCACCTTTAGAACATGAAGATGACCCAGAAGTAAATATGATTATGTAACATCATGCAAAACAGTTTACAGACTGTTCTCCTTTGTGAACATACTGTGTTTTGGTCTGTACTGGTCCCGCTGATGTCATTATCTCAGAAAGAGATTGATATCATATTATTTTTTAACAGTGTAGTGCTAGACCCCACTGGGGAAGTAAAGAGTGCAATTTATTGAATATTAAATTATCATACGCAGCGCGGCAATTGGAAAATTAGACTAAAGTTATAGGACGAGTGCTGGTGCTGCCATCTATTAGAAGTAAACATGAAATGAAAGAGTGATTGTTCCTCAAGCACTGCAGTCAAGGTCAGCAGAAATTGCTGCTATTTCAGAACATAGTGCAAGCTGAACTGCAAGTCTCTCCTATGTCTGTTACAGAGAGAGCGGAACAAAGGGCAACCATCAGTTTGCGTTCAGCTGAACAAAAGTGCCACGGAAATGTTTCAAACAATTAATCAAGTATATAGATAAAATTGTCTGTCTCGTGCACATGTAGTAGTAGTAGTAGTAGCAGTAGAGGCATGGTGCAGGAAAGCAACTTATGTAGCATCAGCCAAAAAAAAAAAAAAAAAAAAAAAAACATTTCACACAACCATTCCCTCTAAACATTTGTCCAGTTCTTCCCTGAATTTAATTAAGCTATCAACTTCAACAACAGATGGAAGTTTGTTCCAGCAATCAACCACCTGCTGGCTAAAGGCAAATTTCCGCCCATCTGTTCTACAACTGTCTTTCCTCAATTTGAATTTATGCCCCCTCAGGTTCATAATCTGAGCAAGAGGAAGAATCAAATCAGAACTGAGCCTACTCAACTCATTCAAGGCCTTATACACCTCAGTCAGATCACCTTGCAGGTGCCTAGTCTCCAGACACTGCAGTTTGCAGAACTTAAGCCTTTTTTGGTAAGAGAACCCCTTTGTTCGCCTCACCCACCTTGTTGCCCATCTCTGTACTTGCTCAAGCAAATCGACGTCCTTCCTAAAATGAGGCCTCCACACCCATACGTAGTATTCATGGCTTGACCTAACCATTGCCTTATACAAATCGATAATAACCTCCTTTTGCCTACTAGCAAAATTCCTGTATATTATTAACGAAACCCCATGACCTGCTCTGGCAGCCTGTCTGCACTGCTCAGAAAACTTCATATCTGATTCCACAATTATTCCCAGGTCTTTTTCATTCTCTACCACCCTAAGTGTAGTACTACACAGTTGGTATGTTTCTCTAGGGTTACGTATAACCATATGCAGTACTTTGCATAATGCGATGTTAAATTTCAGTTGCCACTTCTCTGCCCATCTGCCAACTTTTCTAGATCCTGTTGTAGTAGCACACTGTCATTAACAACCCCTGCCAACCTTTGTATCATCTGCCAACTTGGATATTAAGTCTGATATACCTTCATCAATATCACTGATAAATATACAAAACAACAGTGGGCCCAACACCGAACCCTGGGGGACTCCACTAATAACATTAATCCATGAAGAGCGGCGTCCATTGATTACCACTCTATCTTCTTCCAATCAATCACCCTTTTATCCATTGTAGCAATTTGCCCTTAATGCCATACTGCACCAATTTGTACTGTAGTCTTCCATTTGCAACATTGTCAAAAGCTTTCCTGAAATCCAAGTATATGATATCAAAATTATTTTTTGCATCCAGTTCCTTTGTGACCACATCATAGTATCCAATCAAAATTGTCAGACAAGACTTTTCCTTAGCAAACCCATGCTATGTCTGAATTATTACTGCAGTCTTGTCTAGATGATCCCCAAATGCTGCTTTAACCAGTGACTCCATTATTTTCCTCAGAACAGAAGTTAAACTGACAGGTCTCTGATTACTCATGTCACCCTTTGATCCCCCCCCTTTGTGAATTGGGGATTCATTTCCACATCACTAGTCCATGGGGACTTCTCCTGAGCCCAAGGATGATCTCATAATTATGGTTAAATGTTTGCTTACTTCCTTTGCCTCCTCCTTTCATATAACTAGGTAGATCCCATCCACCCCAGGTGCCTTTCTTGTGTTTAACTTCAACAATATTTCTTCCACTTTGCTCTCAGTTATTACAAAATCATTTAGCTCCCTGCTAGAGTTTGATAAGCTTCTGTCCTCCACTTCCCTACAGAATTCCTCATGTGTGAATGTAGATGCAAAATACTCATTCAGTTTGTCAGCTATCTGAGCAGGATCACCAACAGTCTACCATCAATATCAAGGGTACCAAACTGATTCATCCCCTTCCTTCTAGAGTTTATATAAGTAAAGAAGTCCTTGCTGTTTTTCTTAGAATCCTTTGCCAAGGATTTCTCATTATCTGCCTTTGCTTGCCTAACCTCCTTTGTGACTTGATTACAGACTAGCTTATATCTACCATAAGCTTCTGTGTCACCTGATAATTTTTATGCATCCCATACATTTTTCTTCTCTGCCACGAGTCTCATTAGTTCATCTGATATCCATTTAAGCCAAAACCTTGAAAAGTATTTCTTAATTGGAAAAAAAAGCTTAGTAGCTTCCAAGATTAACAATTTACTGTTGGTGATGTCATCAGTTGGCCTCACTGTATAGAATTTAAAAACTCTCTTTTGTATCCCTGATGGTAGTTACATTAAGTAAATCCCACATCAGTACACCATTTTCACTGCCATCTAGTGATTTCTTTATCTTCAAATTCTTAATGTATGAATAATCACTGCTGATATCCAGATCAAAAGTATTACTCTCTCTGGTTGCCTCTTGAACAAGCTGCTGTAGAAAACAATCATCATCCAGTAAATCCACAAAAGTCTTGCTAGTGTGCATGTGACCAAACCACAAGATCCAGTCAATATTTGGAAAGTTAAAATCCCCCATTATAAGACATTTTGATTTACTGGCCCACTTTATTTCTCTGCACAGTTGTTCGTTGTACTCATTAGAATCATTAGGCCTATGTGATTTCTCAGTGCTTATGTCACACCAAACTGATTAAACATTGCACTATCCATCAACTGGATACACTTCCTTAGATTTTGTGTTTCTTAACTAACAGCATAACCCCTCCTCCATTCCTATCCTGTGTATCCTTTCTGTACACATTGTACTTCCCAAATTCCAATTGTGCATTGCTTATGTCTGTGCGACACCACGTCTCTAATATCCCAACAAATCTGTCTTTGATGTCTTGAACAGCACTTCAAATTTTCATCAAATTTATTTACTATACTCCTAGCATTGGTGTACATGCAGATATACATACACCTATTCTTACTCTTAGTTACCCTAACACAGCCCATGTATTTATTTGTTCCACGATGACCCCTAGCAGTCCCTGAAACCCCCAGCACCTCACCCTCCAGGCCACTGGTCATTCTTATAGAGGCAGTGCAAGAGTCACTTTCACCTCTGCCTGCAGCTACTGTTAATCTTTTAGTCTGTGAATCCCCCCCAAGCTAGCAGTTTTCTGACCCACCTAACACTGCCTCGATAACATCAGCAAACACTCTTGTACCCTTTCTATTCAAACGTATCCCATCCATGAAAAGCAGTCTCTCCTGTTAACAAGCACAGACCACACTGAGAAAAATTCTACCACATGAGTGTTTGAGTGGTATAAATGTTTCACCCATGGAAGAGAATCATTGGAAGATGACAAACATCTGAGCCCAGCAAAAATGGTTTGAATGTCAAGAGTTGATTGAAAAGGTGCGGGAAATCATTACAAATGACTGATGTGCAACACCGAATAATTTCAGAAGATGTGTGCATTAATAAGGAAACCATTCAACAAATAATAACCCAGGATTTGAAGAAAACAAAGGTTTGTGCAGTTTGTTCCACATCATTAACAGATGGCCAATGACAGGTGAGTTGAACACTGCAGAGAACTCATTGAGACCACTGAAAGCAAACCAAACTTTCTGAATTTGATCATTACAGGTGATGAGTTATGCTGTTTTCAGTACAACCCTGCAACAAAGTGCAGAGTGGAAGCTACAAACTTTCCCAAAGCCAAAAATCTCATCAAAAAAGTTCAAATATCAAAATTGTACTCATCACTTTCTACAATAGCAAGGGAATTGTGCACAGAAATCGTGCCCAATGGCCAAAGTTTTACTGCTGCCTACTATCAAGACAGTTTTAAACATTTGTTGCAGAGAATCCATCAAGTGCAGCCTCAGTATGGAGAAGACAGCAGTTGATTATTTTTGCACGACAACATACCAAGCCACAAGGCTCTTATTGTTCATAATTTTTAGCTAGCAAAAAAGTCCACGTACTGTGCACCCACTGTATTCATCAGACTTAACTCCCTGAGACTTCTTTTTGTTCCCAAAACTCAAGGCACCACCTGAAGGCTTATTTTCGTAAAGTTGATACCATTCAAAGCGCTGTAATGAGAATATTAAGAGTATACAAGTCACGGCCTTCCACCAGTCGTTCCATTCACTTCGCAATCATTATATGCAGTGTGTGAATGCTGAAAGAAGTTACTTTGAAAAAACCAAGGTTAGTTTACTCATACGTGGGATCATTATTTTTTTTCTAGCATCAGTGTCATTTTCCAATTGCCACACTGTGTACAAACAATTTACTAACAAATGTGAAAAAAAAATTCTCTGCTCCCCATTTGTAAAGGCCGTGAATATTTTTGTTATGTAAAATAACTCAACTTCAGCAAAAACTTTGAATCAACCTTACTTCTTTGGGTCTAATCAGAAATTCATCATGAAATTGTTTAATGTAATACGGTGGTCCCTTCTCGATTAATGATCTTAATTGTTCCACAAAAGAACTGGAAAGCATGAAATTAGTTATATTGAAATTTCTGATTGTTTATTAGAAAAACCTTTGAACCTAAAGACAAATAAGGCTTCTGGAGTTGATAGCATATACCCAGTGATTTTGAGGTAAGGAGCAAGAGAAATGCATTGAACCATTAAGGTTAATTATGAGGGCATCACTGGACTTCCTTGGATTGGCAGAGTGCCAATGTATAGCCAAAAAGCAGTTCTAAGAGCGAAGTGGGTAACTACCAAACAGTCAGTCTGTTTGAAAAAGGAAAATCATGTTTAATTAACCTGGTTAGCTATTTTGACATCACTGATGAGTTGGATGCAGCAAATAATTTCAGCATTGTTTACTTGAATTTCAGCAAAGCTTTTGACTCAGTCCTGCTTGACAGGTTATTGTACAAGTTAGAATCAGAGGGAAAATCCTTAGATTGATTGCAAGATGGCTGCAGGTAGCAGGCAGAGAGTTTCGATTAATGGTTATTCGAATTTGGTTAATGCAAGAATTGGGGTTCCCCAAGAATCGGCACCGGAACCACTGGTGTTTTTTATTTTCCTAAATGACATTAACAAAGGGATGCAAGGCATGATGTCAAAATTTATAGGTGATAGCAAAAACCCTAAAGTAGTTAATGATGAGTGCCAAACTGAGCTTCTTTGGGATGACTTAGACTTCAAGGATGGACAGAAAAGTCACAACTATCTTTTAATGCAGCAAAATGCAAGGTCTAACATTTGCTTGTAGAGATAGGGAGATCATAAATCCCACTGTATAAGGTAATTGTAAGATCACATGGAATACTTTGTTCAAGTATGGAGATCTTAACAAAAAACAACATCAAACTTCTCGAAAGGGTCCAAAGACGGGCAATGCATCTGCTGAGATCGGCAAAAGGGAGACCATATGAAGAAACTCTTTGATTATGTGGACTATAGAACTTGGAAATTAGGTACCTTAGAGGTAAAAGTAAAATGAATGAGGATGGAATTTGCACTGTTATAAATGATTCCAGAACTAGAGGCCATAAATTCAAATTACATGGGAAGAGGTTTGGATTGTATTTTAGGAAATTTTCTTTAGCTAGCATGTTATTACTGGAATATATTACCTCTATCTATGTGCAGTTGAGGCTGACATCTGGGGGAAATTCAGCATTAACTGGGTAGAAACCTAAATGAGGAGGGAGTCAGATGTGCAGTTTATTTTATTATTTATTTTTTTATTTATTTTTTTTTTTTTTTGCCAATACAGCAAGCCTAGGGCTTCCTTGCACTGTATGCCTAATACCGAAATGCTAAAACCAAATTATCAATGTCATAAACCAAATTATCGTTAATTGAGTATGAAATATGTTAAAGGCATAAAAACTTTTTCACAAAAAAAAAAGGAAAAAAAAAGCATACTTTATAATACAGTACCATATAGCATTTGAGCATTTCATATTAGTAACTGAATGGAAAAATTATTGTAAGTAGTAGAAATAGAAAAACTGTTAATAGTTTTTCATTAACAGTTTCCTTCACATTCTTTATTTTAATTGCATCCTTTTGTTTAACGATTATCAAAATCATAGGTTGTGTGAAACTTTATTTTCAAGTACACTTAATTTAATGCTGTTCTGTGTTTTGAAATAATTTCTTACTTTGTGCACAGAAATTGATTTCCTGCTTTTTTGTTCTTTCACACTCACTTTTGGGGCCATTACTATTGATTTAATATAGTGAAATTATGATGAGTAGAGAAATATTGGCATTGCAGAGAGAGAGAGATGGACTCCAAGTGCTGATAAATGCAACTGTGTGACTTTGATTGCCCAAATATGCAAGCCGCATGGCTTGAGTGCTTTCCTTGTTTGAAAACAGCTCCAATTGTTATTGTACATCATCAATTGAGACTTCATCATTAATCAAATAACTGTTTTCCTATGACAGGTGCATCGTAGACCTAAATATCTTTAATCAAAGACATCATTAATTGATGAACCATTGAACTTAATTACAATTCAGGATATGGGGGGAATAAACATTAAAATTACAGTATTAACAAATATGGAAATAACATTAAAAATATATCAGAATGAAACATAGAAACAAAAAGAAAGATGTAAAATAACAGTAATAAATTATAAAATATTAATGTGTGACTTCTACCTGTTTTGAGGAACACAAACTTTAATGTTTGAATCTGCATCAGAAAGGACTACATGGAATTCCTAATCTACTCAGTACACATGGTCTTTCATTAAAGCTAAATAAGTTGAGTAGGTATTTTGGTATTTTGCATATCCATTTTGATAATTGAAAGATCATTTCCGTGAGGGGGAAACAGAAAAAGAAAAGGGAATCAGATTGCAGTAAAATTAATGGTATAATGATCTCTATAAAGCAGCTGTCAGCAAAAACCTATTGAGGCTTAAAGGCAGTAAAGCTCCTGCGGTGTTAGAAACATCTTAAGAATGAATTCATTAAGGGGAGCTTGTCTTTGTGAAGAGATTCTTGCTTGACAAACTTGGTTAATTACTGTGATGATGTCATAAATTGTTTAGATGCTAGTAACGATTTTGATATAGTATATCTAGATTTTAGTAAAGCCTTTGATTAGGTTTCCTTGAAAGAAGCTACTATGAAAACTAGAGTATCCCGGAATTACTGGGAAGATTCTGAAGTGGATCAGGGGTTGGCTAAGCAAAAGGAGACATGCAGCAATTAATTTTTCAGAGTGGATTAATATAGCAAGTGGGATTCCTCAGGTTTCAGTGTTTGAGTTCCCCCCTCTTATTTATGATATTCCTCAAGTTATATTGATGAGAGTATACAGTGAAAGTATGTTGGTTAATAATTAAGACCAGACTATGCTTCTTCAGAATGACATCATTTATGCATGTTGTCTGCTAGATGGCAACCGGTGTTTAATTCTGCCGAATGTAATATTTTAATTTGAGGTAAAGAAAGTCATTGGGTGACATACAGGCTGGAGTACATGGAATTAAAGATGGCTCAAGATGAGAAAGATATAGGGATTACAATAGAAGAAAGTATGAGGTTTTCCTTGCAGTGTAAGCAAGGAGATGGGATGGCTCGTTTAATTTTTGGCGAAGGATGCTATTATTCTTCTTTATAAAATGATGGTGAGACCACATTTGGAATATTGTATTCTAGAGGCTTCACCTATAAAAGGACAGTTTCTAGACAAGGTCCGAAGATGGACAACTATATTGTTCGAGATAGCTAAGGATTGTCCCTATGAGGAATGTCTTAGATGTATACTGCAGGACCTGGAGACCAGACTCCACAGGGATGTCCTGAAGAAGATGTTTGAGGCCCTTAAAGGAATAAGCAGAATGAATACTTTCATGTTCGAAACTGAAACAAGAATAACTGGATATAAATGTAAAATTTTGGGAAGCACTAAAAGATTGTCTCATGAAGTGTGCTCATTGGAATAAGTTTCGACCCAGGGTAGTTGAAGCAGAGAGATAAGGTTGAAAGTAGAATTGAATTATTACATTTTTAAAAATGTACAAATTGCGATTGACTCAGACTAAGGTTTTTTTTTTTTTTTTCTCTCTTGCTGATTCAGAATAAGCTACAGGTATTACTATTGCATCATTTGGCCTTACTAATATGAAATATCTTATTAGTTCACGTAATAACCCATGGATAAAGCTTTGCTACACTGTCAACTTCACTTCACTCCATTAATTAATAAGTAATTATTTTTAATTAATTAAAATATTAATTTCATATTGTGACATTTCCCCCTGCATTATTTAATAATATTATTATGTATATAATCTGTATATAATCTTGCTATATATAAATGCTTTAAATTTTGTTTGTAAATTTTCATAGTGCGCATTGTTGTATTATTGTATTATGTAATTTATTTGTTATATTTTTCAAGGCTAAAGAAAAGAAAAGCATTGTTATTCAAGCTGATGACCCAATTTCATTTGGACAACTTGCTGCCAAAGGAGAACTGGGAGGCACTGAAGTAATATGCATAATCAGTATTCTATATTATTGGTACTGTGTTGACAATATTTCAGTAATGTGCTACTTAATACAGCTCTCTTACAGTAAGACATAACAAACAGATAATGAAACATGGTCTTGAGTGAAAGTCGTCTTGTATGTAGTCTTGATGTTAAAAATAGCATAAAGCTACTTCAACTTCAATGCCATAATCTCCTGTAGTTTAGCTAATGTAAACTTCCAGGCCATAAATACACAAGACTGCAGCATTAACCCAAAACAGTGAAGTTAAGGTCTGAAATGTACCTATGTTTATCCTACACAGCCCAATAGTAAAGGTTTTAGGGTTTCATTTCAGTGCAGGTATTTTTATTATTATAAATTCTATAGGTATTACTTTTTTTTTTTTTGTAGTTGTTGGCGCTTAGGCTTCTTTGGCCATAATGCACCTCCCAAGGTTTTTGCAGTACTTTGATCCAAGCCCGAGGCAGGAATCGAACCCGCGACCTTTGGGTTGCCAGGCAGGCACTTTACCCACCCGGCTAGCCAAGTCGGCAGGTATTATATTATGTCGTGTAGTGTAGGGCCAACAGTGCCAGTATTACAGGTTAAAACTAACACAGACTTTGTTATATTTTTAAAATAATAAGAGAAGTTTACCTCAATATAGTATGTAGAACACTTCCATATGATACTCTCCAGAAATTAAAACGAAAAAATCGAAAAAAATTAGAGTAAAAAATAATTAAAAACCAATTAAACACAATTAAAAATCAATTTAACACTATTAAAAATATTAAAAAGAATCTAACGAAAATATTCAAAACGATTTTCCTTCCTGAAGCTGACGCTTTTCGACCGTATGTCGTGATCACAGGAATGAAAATTACTGAATATGGCCAACGAACATTAACAGAATTCTTGTGTAATTTAATTTCTACGGTTTCTGCAATTAATAGTCGTGTATAATTACGTTGGACATTAAGTTTAAGTATTTTGGCCTCGTTAAATAAAAAAGGGTTTTTCTTAATGGCATGAAAGGCTAATTCTGACGCTGCTGAATGAGAAGCACGAACTGAGGCTTCATGTTGATTTACATGAATATTCAGAGAAAAACGTGTTGAACCTTGGTAAAACGAGTCGCAATCACCGCAAGAAATGTTGTATGCCAAGTCATTAATTTGTGTTGCAAACGCACAAAGACCCGAGCGATTGTTCAGTATAGTGTGTAATTTCCGTATTGGCCTGGCCACAATTTTAAATTCGGTATCTTTAAAGAATCTATTTAGCTGTTTGTGCCACTGTTCAAGATGAGAAAGATATAGGGATTACAATAGAAGAAAGTATGAAGTTTTCCTTGCAGTGTAAGCAAGGAGATGGGATCTATTGAAGACCTCCATAGATTTGCGACGGGAAGCACAGGCCTCAGAAATAAAAAAAAAAACAGACATGTTAATAAATTGCAGACATTATCGGAAAGGTCAAGACACGTTCATGCGAATTTTAACACATTGTCGCGGGCTTGCGACAAAGTACATACGAGTTGGGTGACAATCCCCCCCCACACACACACACAACGTACTACCACAGAATACGTCAGCTAGTTCACGTAATATCAACGTAGAACATATTGAGCATTACAGCTCTGATTCATACTATCTAAGACTTTTTTTTTTTTTTTTTTTTTTTTATGAGAACCCCAAACACGAGAGGTATTATAACCTATAGTACTTAGTACCGTGCTTGGGTTGGAGGTTGAGAAGACGAAAGAAGATATTTGTTGATATTGGACTTGAACTTCTGTAGATTGTAATTTTCAGGAAATACGTATGAAGGAAGGTTGTTCCAGAAAACGGCAGTTGAATGAATAAATGAGGAAGATGAAAAGTTGGTTCTGTGGGTTTGAAGTTGGACAGTAAATGGATGTTGGCTGGTGGCGGCACGTGTTCGGACTGTTTTGAAAGAGAGAGCGGGAATTATAGAAGCCAATTCAGAAGAACAGTGCCCATGGAAGTATCTGTAGAAGAGGCATGCAGCAGAAACAGTGCGTCTATGAGAAAGCGAATGGAGAGACTCTGTTAGAGATGAATCATTAATTAACCTAACTGCCCTCTTCTGAATGGAATCAAGAAGCCTGAGAGAGGTTTTGGGGGCACCACCCCAGATGTGGGAACAATATTCCATGGCAGGGCGGATTTGCGATTTATACAGAATGAGCAGCTGTTTGGGAGAAAAGTAACGCCGAGAGCGAAAGAGAAAACCAAGTTTTTTAGATGGAGAGGAAGCAATATTTGTAATGTGCTTGTGCCAAGAGAGATTAGAAGTCAGGGTAATCCCCAAAAGAGATATATCATTTTGCCTAGAAATCGGAGTGTCACTAAAGATAAGCATAGGAACAGAAGAATCCTTTTTGCGAGATATAAGACAAGATTGAGTTTTAGAAGGGTTGAAATCAACTAAGTTGTCTTTGCCCCACTGGAGAATTACCTGAAGATCGCATTTAAGGAATTGGCAGCAGATTTTCGAGAACTTGAAGCTGATTGAGCTGGACAAGGTTTCTCAAAATGGAAAGTTGAATGCAATGTGCTATCATCGGCAAAACTATGGATTGGATTTCCAGTCAATGGAAGAAGGTCATTGATATACAAGAGGAAAAGAGTGGGGGAAAGAACTGAACCTTGGGGGACACCGGCATTAGTGGAGAAGTTAGAAGACAGAGAGCCATCTGCCATCACCCTCAGTGAGCGATCAGAGAGAAAACTGGATAACCAATTACTAAAAACAGTTGGCAAACCATAAGATGGAAGCTTGTTTAGAAGACCTTTATGCCAAACATGATCAAAAGCCTTTGAGATGTCAAGAGCAACTACTTGTGTTTCACTGAACCTTTCCATTGAATTAGTCCATAAATGAGTAACATAAGCCAGAATATCACCAGTGGATCGACACTGACGGAATCCATACTGGCGATCGTTGATCAGACGGAAGGTTTCTAGGTGGTTTAAGAGTTGGCGGTTAATTGATTTCTCCATTACTTTAGAAAGAGTAGAAGTAATTGCAATGGAACGATAATTGGATGGGAGGGATTTGTCACCCTTTTTAGGAACTGGCTGGATATGAGCAAATTTCCAAGCAGAAGGAAAAACACCTTTGGAATAAGAAAGTGAAAAAAGGCGGCAAAGAATAGGAGTAAGTTCAGGAGCACAGGTTTTGAGAACAAGTGGAGAAATACCATCAGGACCTGGAGCTTTCTTAGCATCAAGATTCATCAAAATCCTTCTGATATCCTTTTGACGGAAGACCACAGGAGGCATTGAATGGAGCGTGTTAGGAATGGTGGGAGGTGTTTTACCAAGATTATTAATACATGAGCTCGAAGAAAAATGGGATGCTAGCAGGTCAGCTTTATCCTTGGCTGAAGTGACAACAGAACCATCTGATTTGGACAGAGGTGGGAGCAGAGATGGGCAAAAGTTGCGGCCAATAGCTTTGGCAAGAGACCAGAATGCTCGGCTATCATTAGGGCAGGAAGCAAGTTTTCTACTCTTAGCCTGTTCAAACTCTAGTTTGGACTGATTAATAACTGCTTTACAATTGTTGCGAGCTTTGGTGTAGGCAGAAAATGAAACTGAAGAATTAGAAACAAGCCAATTACGATATGCAACCTTCTTCTCTTGGACAGCCTTAGCACATTTATTGGAAAACCAAGGTTTAGATAAAGGACGAGATTTTAAAGTGGACTGTGGGATAAAGGATTCCATTCCTGCAAGAATAATTTCACTGACACGATCTGAGCAAACGTTGACATCAGAAGTTTTGAAACAGTAATCAGACCAAGGAAAAGAAGAAAAGAAGTCTCGCAGGTCATCCCATTTTGCATTCTTGTAATGCCAAACAATACGAGGTTGGGAATAGCCATGAGATAAAGGTTCCATTGGAGAAGAGACAATCACCAAGTTGTGATCTGAAGTGCCTAAAGGACCTCTCACTTCAACCTTGTACTTAGAAGGGTTGTTTGTGAGAAAAAGATCAAGCGTATTGGCTGTATGATTAGGATTGTCCGGTATTCTTGTAGGTAAATGAACAATCTGTGCTAGGTCATTAGTAATTGCAAAAGCCTCAGCATCTCGACCTGCTGGGTCGGTGTGACTAGAAAACGGAAGCCAGATGGAGTTGTGAACATTAAAATCACCAAGGAAAATTACCTCACTGTTAGGAAAGTTGGACTGGAGAAAGTCAAGTTGCAAAGAGAGGAAGTCAAAGAGCTCCAAGTGATTAGTGGAGTTGGGAGAACGGTAGAGACAACAGATGAATTTTACACAATGAGGTAGAGAGATTTTAAGCCAGAGAAGATCAAAGAGAGGAGATTCCAAATTGCCAAGTCTCTGACAGGGAATATCAGAACGGACATATGCACAAGTACCACCTTTGAGGCGAAAGGAATCATACAGCAAATAATTTGGACATCTGAGATGAGCAGTAGTTGAATCAACTGATAACTGAGATTCAGTCAGAAAAAGTACATGGGGTTTGGAAGACTGCAAGTGGAAATGGACATCGTTGAGATTAGAATTGAGACCACGTATATTTGTGAAATGAATTAGGAAGTCCTTGGGAGGTTTAGATCTTTTCGCAGATAAGCTTGCTCTATTATTTTGACAATTCATGGTGTATTCAATAGTAAGAAAAAGTGGGTGGGACATACTGTATGAAGTAATGAAATTTTTGGATATGGCGTACATGTGGTAAGAATATACCCAGATCCTTGACATAACGTGGCCTCGACAATGCTCCCCGCATACACACTACTCGGACTCCCTCAGGCGCCTCCGTAGCCAGGTGGGAAGGAGCAGCAGTGCGTAGCACACGCTTCTTGATTAGACCGGGGTTCGAGCCCGTCACCACCAAATACAGAGCATGCGGAAAGGTCAGAGAATGACCACCGCACCGGAGCAATATGGCCTTAGTTGCTAATGCTCCTAAAAACCAAATAACAACAACAACAACGGACTCCCTCCAGTCACTATCTGGCAGAGTAGAGGTAGCAAGATTATACACTAGCTGATCCGGAAGCTTCCTAGAGAGTTACCAATAGGTTCAGTCCGGTGTACTAACTAGCGGCTGGCCTGCGAACACCGTTTTAGAGCTGTACCCTCGAAACCATGCCAGAATTGGTGGCTGGTCTGACAAACCCTTCATTATTGAAATAGTTATAATAGTAAAAACTTGGTTATAATAGTAAAAAAGTCTGTGTTAAAAATAATACAGACTTTGTTAGCCTGTTTAATTAAAAGTTCTTCTTTCTACTACTTGATTGTTCACATAGATTTGAAGAATATTTGCTGTTGCTATTCAAATGGTGAATATTTCAGGAAACTACTAGGTAAAGAAATAGTGACCATAAATTTTATTGAAGCTAAAAGCACTGGGTAATTTTCACCCCCCCCCAAAGAAATCTGTGAAAAGGTTTTTGTAAACCATGCCAGCATTGGTGGCTGGTCTGACAAACCCTTCATTATTGAAATAGCTGTTTGTTGTGCATTATTTGTGTAATTCAAATTCCCAAATATAGTTGTGGCTGAAGTATATTCATGATGGTTATTCTTTTTTTGATGGAACCTCCATTTAGTTCCATAAACTTATCCCATTTCTACACCCATTTTCTAAATAAAACAATGACTTCTGAGAAACCATTGTTTGAGAGATGATTTAAGATGCTCTGAATGATGCTTATTAGCTCATTTACATCAGTTTCTGATGGAAAAAAGGGTGACATTTTAGTTCATCCTTGAGCTTGGGAGGAAAAATCACAGGGGGGCAAGATCTAAACTAAAGAAACACTGCAGGATCATCTAAACAAGACTTCAGTTATAGCTCGGACACAGCATGGTTTTGTTAAAGGGAAGTCTTGTCTGACCAGTTTGATTGGATATTATGATGTTGTCACAAAGGAACTGGATGCAGTGAATAACTTTGATATCATATATTTGGACCTTAGAAAGGCTTTTGATACTATTGCACATGGAAGACTGCTGCACAAATTGGAGCAGTGTGGAATTGGAGGAAAATTGCTGCTATGGATAAAGGGATAGTTGAGTGGAAGAAGACAAGAGTGGTAATCAATGGACACGGCTCTTCATGGACTAATGTTATTAGTGGAGTCCCTCTGGGTTCAATGTTGGGTCCATTGTTGTTTTCTGTATTTATTAATAATATTGATGATGGTATATCAGGCTTAATGTCTAAGTTTGCAGACGATAGAAAAGGTTGGCAGGGTTGTTAATGACAGTACGCATTAGGGTCTAGAAAAGTTGAGCAGATGGGCTTGAGAGGTGACAACTGAAGGTTAACATTGACAAATGTAAAGTACTGCATATGAGAAGCAGTAACCCCAGAGTAACGTATCAACTGTGTGGTAGTAAACTGACAGTGGTAGAGAATGAAAAGGTCCTGGGGTAATTATGCAGGCAGATATGAAGTTTTTTGAGCAGTGCAGACTGTCTGCAAAAGTAGCTCAATGAAATGCAGGAATTTTTCTAGCGGGGAAGTGGTCAGGCCACACCTTGAGTACTGTATACAGGTCTGAGGCCTCATTTTAGGAAGGATGTAGAGCTGCTGGAGCGAGTGCAGAGAAGGGCAACAAGATTAGTGAATGGAACAAAAGGTTGCTCTTACGAAGAAAGGCTTAAGTTTTGCAAATTACAGTATCTGGAGACCAGGCACCTGCAAGGTGATCTGATTGAGGTTTATAAAGCCTTGAATGGTTTGAGCATGCTCATTGCTGATGCGATTCCTCCTCTTGCTCAGAATAATTGCCCGAGAGGGCATAAATTCAAATTGAGATAAGACAGTTGTAGGATAGATGTGCAGAAGTTTTCCTTTGGCCAGCAGGTGGTTGATTGCTGGACAAACTTCCATCTGTCATTGTAGAAGTTGATAGCTTAAATAGATTCAAGACAGAACTAGACAAACATTTGGAGTGAGTGGATGGATGAAATGCTCTTTCATTGTTGATACAGACAATGAAAAGACCTGATTTGAAAAGTCATCTAGACTTTTCGAATCAGGTCTTTTCTGGCATACTCTCTGATTCAGATTTTTTAAAATCTTTGCTGTAATATTGCCAGCCAGAATATGAATGTAAATATCGTCTTTTATTTCAAAAAAGCAGTGGTCATATGCCTTGCAGCAGACTTCAGCCTGCCTTCTTTTGGAGTATGCTCTCACTGAAGACTTTCTTATTTTGATTCAGGATTTTAATGGTGAATCCAAGTCCTCTCCAGTGATTATTCTGTTAAAAAAATCAAAATAGATAACTATAGACCTGTCAGTTTAACCTCTGTGCCACAGAATATAATGGAATCAGTTGAAAGAAGTAATGTGAGATCATCTTGATAGGAGTGGAGTCATAAGGCAGTCACGGTACAGGTTTATTAAATGGAAAACATCTCAAAAATGTGATTAACTGCTATGAGGTTATCACAAAAGAACTAGTTTTAAAGAATAATTTTGACATGATCTACTTATATTTATCTACCCATGTACAATCATTGTATAAATTGGAGCAGTATGGCATTAGGAGAAATTACTATGTATGAAGGGAAGGTTAAGTGGTAGGAGACAGAGTGGTTATAAATGGCCATTGCTCTTCATGGATTAATGTGATGAGTGGAGTTCTACGAGGGTAAATGAAATGGCCTCTTATTGTTTTAATATTTGAGCTCGTGAGAACCAGAGTGGTGTAAGTTGTCAGTTTTAAAAAATGACATATACCCACATACATGTTGCCTAACTTTGCTTTCTTTTATTTTGCAAGTGGACCAAGTCATTAGTACCATGGATTATAACAAGGAGTAACACATCATAATCATACTGAATAAAAAATTATCTGTTTGAAAAGAGTGGTTTAAATCAATGTAAAATTATGTTTACATTTTACTGTAATTTTCCCAGAGGGAATTTTAAAACTTTAAAAGTTCAATAATTGAATTTACATCATATTTAAATTACTGCTAAGGAGAATTTTTTATAATCTTGAGATTGATATTGATATTATTTGACATGCAGTTTTACTATTAAGGTCATCTATGAACAAAGTATTACAATGGAGAACGTGGTGGTGGCTCATCACAAGGAAAGTTTATTATCTTTAAATGAAGAATTTTCATATCCTTATAAAAGAATACACTAGATGGAAAAAAAAAAAAAAAAACTGAAAAATTTTCCAGTCAGCTGGTTATAAATGCAATAGATTCGGTGGGGGGGGGCGGTGTACTTTTGAAATTCTGTACAAGGAGATCCTTAGATCCTTTTAAGATTTTATGGATTTTCAAATTTTGAATTATAATCAAAAGTTGGTTAGCATTTGAATTTGAAAGCAAACTAAAATTGTTGTCATTTATCGTAAATGAGAAATTATACCCAGCAAAACAACCAGTCACAAAGTTGAAGGAAAAGAATGTGATGGAACTCTTGCCCTTTATTCTTTCAATGTGTCACACCAGTTACTCAGAGAACTTCATATCTGACTGCACAATTACCCTATGGCGCCTCCGTAGCCAGGTGGGAAGGAGCAGCAGTGCGTAGCATACGCTTCTTGATTAGACCGGGGTTCGAGCCCGTCACCACCAAATACGGAGGATGCGGAAAGGTCATTCAGGGAATGACCACCGCATATCCCGGAGCAATATGGCCTTAGTTGCTAATGCTCCTAAAAACCAAATAACAACAACAACAATTACCCTAGATGAAATTTTTCATTTTCCACTACACTCAGTGTAATACCATAGAGTTGGTACATTAATCTGGGATTACTGCTACCTCTATGCAGTACTTTGCATTTGTAAATGTTAAACTTCAAACTGCCTTTTCTCAGTCTATATGTCTGATTTTTTTAGATCTTGTTGAAGTAGCTTACCTTGTTTACTGTCATTAATATCAGAATCTTCTGCAAACCTAAACATTAAACCTGATGCACCTTCATCAATATCATTAATAAATATAGAAAACAACAATGGGCTAAGCTCTGAGCACTCCACTAATAACAGAAGACTATGAAGAACAGTGTCCATTAATTAACCACTCTGTCTTCTCCCACTTAACCATCCATCTGTCCATAGCAGTAACTTGCCCTTAATGAAACGGTGGCACAACATTCATGAAATTCAAGTATATAATATCAGAATTTTTGTTTTGTGTCCTGTTCTTTTGTTACTGCTCATAGAATCCAATCAGATTAGTCAGACAAGATTTTCTCTTAAGAAATCCATGCTGTGACTGCATTTCCCTTCTTTGCCAAAAGTCTTTAGCTCATCTGACATCCATTTAGGTCCAAATGGATGTCAGATGAGCAGTATTTCTTAACTGGTATGAAAAGCCTAGTAGCTTCTATAATTACTGCCCTTGAATGCTTCCCATTTAGAATTTGCTCTTGGTAACCTCATCATTTTGTCCAACTATATAGAATTTAAAAAATGTCTGAGACACTGTAGTTACCCTTTTGAAAGCAAAAGCCCTTCCCTTTACCCTCAACAGTAATGTCTTTAAACAAATTCCACATTAGTATACTGTGATCACTGCTATCCAGAAATTCTTTTACATGCAGATCCTTAATGCATGAAGTATTGCTGCTGATAATAAAATCAATAGTATTGCTTTCTCTTGTTGCCTCTCTAACTTGCTATTGTAGAAAACAGTCATCTAGTAAATCCACAGAAGTCTTTCTAGTGTGTGAGTGACCAACCCACAAGTTTCAGTCAGAAACTTGTGGGTTGAATCTTGAAAGTTAAAATCCCACATTAACTTTCTGATTTACTGGCTCCCTTTATTTCTCTGTACAGTTGTTTGGTATAATGATCACAGTCATTAGGCCTATAACACGCTCCTCATTTTCATTTTTCCGTTGCTTGTATGACACCGTCTGCACTGGTAGCACAGTGATATTGTCACCGTCCCCCCCCCCCACACACACCGTTGGAAAGGCCCGGGTTCGAATCCCGTTGATGACACAAGGAACTTTAGTGGGCTTTTTTCACTCCATAGCTGAGTTAGTCGGTCTCAGGCGTAGATAGCAAGGTTCTCTCCCCCCCCCCAGAAACTGGGGTTTTTTTCGTCCAGCAAAACAGGCAAATCGACCAGAGAACACACACAATTTAGTCATAATACATATATGGGTATATGTAAGAGATTACGGGTGGCCCTAATATAATAATTTGAATTTGAAATTTGCTTGTGTCACACCACACTCACTCAACATTGCACTGGTCACTGGTTACTCAACATTGCACTCCTAGCATTACATGTACATGCAAATGCACCTGTTCTTACTTGCATACAGCTGTTCTTACTTAATTACCTTAACACAGCCCATGTAATCAAACTTCTTATTAGATTTTTTCAGTGGAAACAAATCCAAAAGAATATATATAAGGCAGAAGTTCAAAAATTAAAAACATATACAGAAATGTAATAAACTGAAATCAGTCAGAAGTATTAATACTACTGTAGTTAAAAAGCAATGAATTAGGAACTATAGATTTTTTTTTTTTTTTTCTTTCTGTTGTTATCATGCTGAAATATTGAAGTTTACAATTTTAATAAAAGTGTGATGATCACAGATGAGATCATTAACTAAGAATTATTAATGATAGACAAATCATAAAAAAATTTAATAATCTTCTTGGTAATTTGAATATTGCATATCTCTGTTGCTTCCTCATTTTCTTTAGCCATTAGCAGAATATATTAATTTTGGTAGTTAACATGTATAATTGATTTCCCTAAATTTTTGGTAACATCATTTCAGATGCTTAAGTAATAATAAAGAATATTATGTTGAAATGTAATTATACACTGTTCTACTAAAATAATGGAGAAGTTACTTAACAGCACAAAGGGCCACCTTTAGTGGTGATGAAAATAGTATTCCTGCTTGGAATGAATTTGTTTCACCGAATATCTCAGGTGATTTTGTTTCCATTCTGTTTGAGAATGATCTTTAGATCTGTCAGATTCATTGGTTGCCAGGGTCTGTTTCAGATAAATATTTCAGACAATCCCCAAAATTCTTGATGGGGTTTGTGTCCATTGACTGTAAGTCAGCATCCTATTTTTGGAGTGCTCTACATACAATTTTTGTATAATTTATATACTGTAGCATTTGTCACCTTGGAACAGTCTGTCACCTGGTTAAGGATGTTTAGATACATCAGTCGGATAGCAGAATCCTCCATAATAATGGGAGAACCTGTGATATATCACTAATATAGTCCTGAAGAACACCACTGGAAGTGGTGTTCTTGCACCCTCTGCAGAACACCACTGGAATTTTGCAGAGGGTGCAAGATGCATTTGGGATTCGTTGTTTCATGCAACTTCCCCCATACTCTTGTGTGTTCACCAGTGCTAAACAATATGAAACATGATTCATCTGATCATATTGCACATTACAAACCATTGCTACATTTCCTACACCACTGCAGACAGATTTGTCTGTTTCATTAAAACGCAAAAGGCTTGCAGATTTCCATACAAAAGAATCTTTAAGATCCTAGTGAACTGTGCTACTCTTCTTAAAGATTCTTCTACTGCACAAGCTGCTATGTCATGCTTTTTTTGTGAGGTCACTGATGTTGCTTCCCATGGTGCAACTTTATTGACCCTCACTGCAGCTCTTAAAGGTTTGTTATACCACATGACTCTGTGTTGCAGACTATTTCATTTATGGTAGGACGTTCTGTGAATATGGAAAAATTGGATTCTCTAATAAATTGGTAGGACAGTATATAAATTGAACTTTTATAACATGTTTCTGTTGTTCAGTACTTTAATATCAGTCATCTAACTTAGTCTTATTTAAGGTGATAAATTTATTTACAGAACATGTTTGAGTTGAGTCTTTCACAAGCAATGGGCATTACCAAGAAAGATGTATCTGGTGATTTGTCATCTTCAAAACTTAGCAAAGTTACTCAGTTAACTGGTTTCTCTGATCCAGTATATGCTGAAGCATATGTTCATGTTAATCAGTATGATATTGTTTTGGATGTATTTATTGTAAACCAGACTGCTGATACTCTGCAGAACTGCACATTAGAATTGGCTACACTTGGTATGTATTTACATTATTTTACAGCTTAAAATTATATCCCTTAAGACTGGAGAGCTACATTTATATTAAGAGAAATGATTAGATTTGAATTAAGAGAAATGCTACTGGTATAATAAAGAGAAAGGCAATAGGCAGCTCAAGTCATTCACAAAGACTAGCCATTCCATATGCTGTGGAAGGAGTGTAGAGAGGAAATTGAATTTGTGAGTGACAGTGAACTGCCTATTGTTTTTCATCTTGACTGTAGTTCTTTGTAAGTGATAGTAGATGGTTAGGTATTCAGTACCTTCACTACCAGGAATAATTTAGAACAAAATTATTAAATGGCATTTTAAGCATAGGAATACTAATTTGCAGAATTTTTATACTATGCTGCATTAGATTGTAAATTGAAAATTTATTAAACTGATTTTTACATAACTAAACCTTTTAAAGTGCTGTTCACTTTTGTGGCAGAAAATTATCAAGTGAAAATTATTGTGCAGTTTTTTCGGAGTTAATATTTTGACAAAAATTATATGGAAGTCATTGTACAGTAGACTTTCAGAATAAGGGTGCCTTCAGGGATTCAAGATGCTGTTATTTAGATTTTTCTGTTATCTAGAAAGTTTTATTTTTAATATATTTAATGCAGAAATAATGAGGCTAAATAAGAAATAGAGTTAAGAATGCAATTTTATTAACTGCACATAAAAAAAACAAACATGTTGACAATCCAGTGTTATATTCTGCCATTAATATACTCCTACTTATGCCCATTCTATTTTCTATTAAGTTTGTCACTAGGTTTTAACGTTATGCTTCTTTTCTTCTCTGTATGAGGTTTATTAACTTTAAGTGCCATAGTGAGGGGTTTTTAATTTAAAATAAATGTAAAACAACAGTATAATCTGTGATATCAGTACAGAATTCACTTTCAAAATGGCAAACTTAATTGATTACAGTAATCACGTGACACCATTTTCTTTTTTCGGCACTGCAAGACATCTGCACTATATGTACACATCCAATCTCATTCATGTCGTTGGCTCGAATGTTCTGTTATTTGGGGTGCCGTTATTTCGAAAGTCTACTGTATATGGCAGTTATCCATCAGTCCATTTCAAAAGTACAAGTGACACTGAACTTGCTGCCTAGCAAGCAAGCATGAAGCATGGTTCAGTAAAATGATGAAAGTGATGAAAAAATGACTGCTCCAGAGTTATTTGAACATTTATCTTGAGTATAAATTGAGCATAAAAATATCAAAACAGCCTGTGAGATATGCATGGTATTCAGAGAAAGTACATGGAGCGAATGCCCAGCCCATGTATGGCTCAAAAAATTCAATCAAGTGATGAGTCAATTGATGATACATTCCATAAGCGATGGTTGACAACTGAAGGTTGCTTCATATCAGATTCAATTAAACCTGGCAGGTATTTGCGGAAAATTTCTATGTGAATGATGAAACTATTTGTCTGCATTTGCATTTAACTGGGAAGGGTGAACAAACAGATTCCACATAAATTCATAGCCTAAAATGTATTTTCTTATTTATATTTTTTAAAGATTTATTTCCAATTCGATCTTCTCTTTCTTTCCCTTGGCTTTTCTTTCTTCTGCTTTTTCTGTCAGCGATTCCTCTGACATTTAAATGAACACATGCACATGAATATATATTGATATTCTTCATTTCAAATTCACGTCTAACAGTATCAAACCACAAAAGAAAACACCACGCATGCACAGATATTTTACCCCCAGTTATTTTCTTTGGTGACATTTTTTTCAATCAGATAAAATGCAAATTCAGTTATGTAATAGTAGTTGAACTTAGTTATAATGAGCATTTACATACAAAAATTTCAGATGTTAAGCAAACTTGGTCTACTTATTTCCAAAGTATAGACCACTGAGCTGATGTGTTTCTCTTTGTGTAGTATATTTCCTCAATACTACACTAATTACTACAATGTAATTGTAGTAATTAGTTTAGATCTTCAGTGTCTCCCTTGTTTCCCCTCATTTAGAGATACAATAAAAAATACATCAGTGAAACATTAATTGCATGTAGGAGACTTGAGAAGTAAACATTTGTTCTTGAGAGGGGACCCAGCTACCATATTTGTCAGTTGCAATTCAGTTTTAAATTTTTGTAAACAGCAGCATATGACATCCTTTTCAGCAGTATCGAGAACAGTGAAAACCACCAGTGTGCATTTAGCAGAAATTGAACTTAGCATTGTATTTAGCAGCATCACATACTGTATTGTATTTGGATTTTACCAAAAATTTATGGCATTGGTGACAAAAAATAATGGAGGTATTGCTCTTCAGTGAATAATATGTAATTAAAAGGAAATGCCTGTCTGTCTACAAAAAAGTTGGTTGTTCCTGAGTTAGAAAGTGGTAAGTGTGCAAAAAATTTAATTTATCATTGTCTGCAGTTTCGACTTTGGGGGGGGGAAGAAGTCGCTTCTTCTTCTGTACTAGAAAACAGCCTCACTATAAGCAAGAAAATGAGGAAATGTGACTTGGATGATGTCAGTCAAGCAGCACTTGGTTGACACATCAAAGAAAGTGTGGAGTGTTTTATAACATTGTGCCTTATGCAACTTTTAAGGGTGATAAATGTGTTGGCAGCAGAACTAAGAACCATGGTTTTGATGTTTATGAATGTGACAAGAAAAGACAACTTTTTTGTAATAGGAAAATCACTGAACCATGCTCTTCCAAAAATGTAAAAAACTTCCCATTAAATATGCATCTAATAATACATATAAGTAAAAAGTTGAAAATACATAAGTAAAAATTTTAAAAAATCATAACACTACATAAGAACAAGTTTAAAAAAAAAAAAAAAAAAAAAAAAAAATTTACTACTGGTAGATAACTGTCCAGTGCATCTTCATATGCACAATTTATCCAACATAAAATTGATGTTTTTGTCTCAAAATGCCACTTCTGTTTTGCAGTCACTGGACCTGGGCATCATTAAAAGCTTCAAGGGTTATTTCAGGCAATTCTTGGTTCTCAACTGATTAATCGATGAGAACAAGGATTACATGTTTTCTACTGGATTCAACTCATTTGATGAAAGATGTCTGGGATACTGTTATACCTATAACAGTGATAAATTTTTTCTGGAAATCTGATTTATCATCAGGAGAATTTTTCAGTATTGATCAAAACATTAATGAAGACAATCCTAATACTTCTATCAGAATAGCTAGAAACAAAATGGAATTACAAATTTTGACCATTTAAATTGATATTAACAATTTCATTTGTGTGGATGACAATTTGATAACTTCTGGAATTCCAGCAGAGAGTCATATAATAGATTGTTTGTTTGTTATTTGGTTTTTAGGAGCATTAGCAACTAAGGCCATATTGCTCCGGGATATGCGGTGGTCATTCCTTGACCTTTCCGCATCCTCCGTATTTGGTGGTGACGGGCTCGAACCCCGGTCTAATCAAGAAGCGTGTGCTACGCACTGCTGCTCCTTCCCACCTGGCTACGGAGGCGCCTCATATAATAGAGACTCTGCTAACAAAGAACATAGCTACAAAGACAACACTGAATTCATTGAAGATGCAATCACTACAAAATCCATGCTAGCTTACTCAAACTTAGGATGCCATTGAAGACTTTAATTAATTTTTTTTTTTTTTTTAATTGCACTTCTGTGAAACAGGCCATGGCTTCTAAATTATCTTTGTAAAAAGGGCGTGATTAATGGTGCATCTTTAAATACCTTATTTATTTGCTTATTTATTTATTTATTTTTTTTATATGTTCCCATACATTAAATATGTATACTCTTTATTTATTTACTTTTAATTTCTAACATTAGCTGACTACTTTTCACTACTTTTACCAGAGATATAGCTGAATGACTTCTACTAACCGTGTCTTACTAATCTAATTAAAAGAAGCTCTTTCTATTTTTGAGTAGCTTATTTTTATGTAATTATTTACTGATTCACTTTACTCTTATTACATTGATACATATTTTTACATTCATGGGCATCATGAATAACAGCTGTATTGAGCAAAACTTCCAAATTCATGGTTGCTCGTTATAACTGAGTACAACTATAATAATGCTTTTCTGAAGTGTGCAATTTGTCAAAAACATATATTGCTTGCTGCATACCCATGCATTTTATTTCATAATACAGTTTAATATGTTAGAAAATATATAAAAGAAGGGGGAAAATATTTTTTTTTTCTCAATTTTGATCAATTTAGCAATGTAATTTTATAAGCAACCAGCAAGCAAATTCATTTCAATATACAAGAAAGAATACTGTAGCAGTTTCAAAAATGTTCATTTAATAATTCATGTTTTGTAAGTCCATGTTTCCTGATTTAAGAAGTAGAGGATATATCTCCTATCCTCCAAAGGTTTTTAGTTAACAGTCCAGTAACGGAAGTAATATTTTATTTTCAATTTTGAGCTTTTCCTTCCACAACCTTTTATCCACAGCTTTAAAACTATTCTTTAAACTCCCATCAGGCTCTCTGACAGACTCAATGAAATATGTTTTGTGTTAATTGCTGACTCAATATGAGTAACTATTGCTTTCTCCCTCTCTAACATTATAATTATATGTAATTTACAGAATGACATGTTATTATTTACTCAAAATTATGTGAAAGGTCTGACTGACAAGACCACAGTTTTAACCCATTTAAATTGAAATAGATATATTTTGGTCCCCTTGAACTTCAAGTTAATGAGGTTCTATTATATATTGCTGGCCGGGTGGATAAAGTGCCTGTCTGGCAACCCAAATGTCGCGGGTTCGAATTCTGCCTCAGGCTTGTATATTACGATGCCGCTGTACTGTCCATTTGGACCTTGCGGCCATGATACACAAAGGAAGCAGGGGAAAAATGGTTCCTTCATGTATTGCTCGCATCATACGATAAAATATATATATATATATATATATTGTCCATTCCTGGAGCCCTCTGTTTCCTCAGTTTCAGTAAATTTTCTAATAGACTCTTCTCTTTGATTGTTAATATCACTTAATTTACAGCAATTTGATTTCTCATTACTGCCTCCCCCACATGATTCAAACTATAAATAACATGTTTAACTGTAAATATCATTGCAAAATACTCATCTTGTCTGAAACTTCTGTTGGGCTTTCTGTGACTCAACCACTTTGATCAAGTAAGGGCCTACCTGGCTCATTCCCCCCCCCCCTTGTTTTAATCAGTCATGTAAGAGAAGAACTAATTTCCTTTTTGTAGCTCTCTTTGCTAGTGATTAGTCATACTTAGCTTTTACCTGTTTTAATATTTCTTGGGCTCTAATCAGAGAGACAACAACAACATGCTGTTGGATACAAGTTCACTATAGGAAGTATTCAAAGAATTTATCCTGGAAGCCATAAATGCATTCTTTCCAGTGAGTTCCACAGAAGGAAGATGCCAATATGAGTGACAAGGACAGCTAAGTGAATTAAGTAAAAAACAGGACAGTTAGAGACTGTTGACAGACATTATAATATTATATATTGTAAACATATATATACCGAAACTTTTGGTATGTATTTTTTTTTTTTTTTTTTTGCTTTTTTCTTCAAAATGCCATTTTACTTATTTCACAAATTTTTTTTTTTTTTTTTTTTTTTTTTTAAGTTCAGTTACGGTTAGGGTTAGCATGAAAAAACAAATTTTTAATAATAATTCTTGAAACCATTCACAGCTATTTAATAGAAATTTAATTTATAATGTATTATGCGTTATTATACAGGGTATCTATAAAGTCACTGTGCGTCATGTCACATAGTCATAAAATTGGTGCCGACTGGGCTAGCCGGGTGGGTAAAGTGCCTGCCTGGCAACCCAAAGGTCGCAGGTTCGAATCCCGCCTCAGACTTGGATTAGAGTAGAAAATGCAAAAACCGTGGGAGGTGCAATATGGCCACAGAAGCCGATGCGCCAACAACTAACAATAAATAAATAATAAATAAAATTGGTCTCCTGTTTTTTTTTTGAGTGACAGTAAATGCAGAAAACTGTTGACTCCATTCTTTACCCCTTCATTTTACCCCAGACAGTTCAATAAAGGGAAAATTAGCAGTACAATACAGTACATATTTCCAGTTGTGTAGCTACTCTAGGATGTGGACATACAGTATTTAGAACAGTTTGCTCCTAAGTTTCCTTTTTCTTACCTCCAGAATTTTTTGAGGAGACATTAATAATTCAGCTGTTTCCAGAGATAATTCCAGAACCTAAAAGACCTGGAGGAAGCCATTGTGAATATGATTACCAATATAAGCGAGGCAGACCTTGTGTTTGGAAATGTGCAAAAACATGTGGATCTCTTTGTATTCATCAATGTGGGTACATTTTATGAAGGTTTCTACGATAACATTTTTTTTGTATATTACATTTTAAATGAGAGTTTTATAGGGAGCACATCTCATTTATAGAGATGACAATGATTTTAAGGACACCTTATATTTATTTCCTTGAGAAAGCAGTTCCTACTCCAACTGGATCTAGATAAGTTGGGAAAATGGGCTGAGAAGTGGCAACTGGAGTTTAACATTGACAAATGCAAAGTACTGCATATGGGTAGCAATAACAGAAGAGAAACGTAACAACTAGGTGGTACTACGCTCAGGGAAGTGGAAAGTGAAAAAGACCTGGGGGAAATTGTGCAGCCAGAAGTTCGCTGAGTAGTGCAGACGGGTTGCCAGGGCAGGTCATGGAGTCTTGCCAATGATGTATATGAATTTTGCTAGCAGGGAGGTGATAATCCCGTTATACAAGGCAATGGCCACACCTAGAGTACTGTGTACAGGTCTGGAGGCCTCATTTTAGGAAGGATGTAGAGTTGCTAGAACAAGTACAAAGAAGGGCAACAAGATTGGTGAAGGGAACAAAAGGGTGTTCTTACCAAGAAAGGCTTAAGTTCTGCAAATTGCAGCACCTGGAGATAGGCACCTGTGAGGTGATCTGATTGAGGTGTGTATAAGGCCTTGAATGGGTTGAGCAAGCTGAATGCTGATGGGATTCTTCGTCTTGCTCAGACTAAGAACCTGAGGGGGCACAGTTTCAAATTGAGGAAAGGTAGTTGTAGAATAGATGTGCGGAAATTTGCCTTTAGCCAGCGGGTAGTTGATTGGTGGAACAGGCTTTCATCTTTTGTTGTGGACGCTAATAGCCTAAATAAATTTAAGGCTGAGCTGTACAGGCATTTGGAATGAATGGAAGGATGAAATGGGAGGAGTTTTTTTTTTTTTTTTTGGCTGATGCTGCATAAGCTTGCTGTCTTGCATCGTATGCCCCTGCTAATGCTATTAGAAGCATTGTGACACATCGGAAGATTAGAAAATATATAAGTCCAGTCAAATGAAAGTGGACCCATCGTCTTGCAAGCACAGAGGAATTTGTCCAGAATTTTGTGCAGATGTAATACAATAGCTGTGATACAATAGTAAATGAGGGACTTCATACTCAGCTGTAAAACTTAATTTACATTAACACAAAATAAGCATACCTGTCAGTAATCATTACCAACAAATATGCAGAATGATGTAGTTGATTTCCTAACAGCAGAAGAATGTGAACACCTGAAAATCACAGAAGCATATATATGGGATATTGGAGAATATTATTTATTCCTGACAACCATGAAATAGTGGAGCATATGATTTGGTTGAAGGGCATGCTACTATGAAATATGATCAGACAAGCCAGCTGAATAATATCACTACTTTTAATCATTAAAGTGTATTTTAATTTTAACTGCTGATATTTTGAACATTTGACAAATGCAGAGTACTGGATATGGGTATTAGTAACCCCAAAGAAACATACCAACTGTGTGGTACTACTCTCAAGGTGGTAGAGAATGAAAAAGACCTGGCGGTAATAGTACAGTCAGATATGAAGTTTTCTGAGCAGTGCAGACTGTCTGCCAGAGCAGTTAATGGGATCTTGTCAATGATATACAGGAAGTTTGCTAGTAGGGATAAGGAGGTGATTATCCCTTTGTATAAGGCAATTGTCAGGCCATGCCTTGAGTACTGTGTACAGATCTGGAGGCCTCATTTTAGGAAGGATGTAGAGCTGCTGGAACAAGTACAGAGAAAGGCAACAAGATCAGTGAGTGGAATGAAGGGTTGCTCTTACCAAGAAAAGGCTTACATTCTGCAAATTACAGTGTCTGGAGACAAGGCAACTCCAAGCTGATTTGATTGAGGTGTATAATCTTGAATGTATCCTCAAAAAGGCCTCTGAGGTTGGGAGAATAGTTCATATCACAAATTTAAATAAATACATCAACTGTTTTGATTAAAATAGTTTAATGCTGTTAAAATATAAATATAATAAAATGTACCAAGCGATACAGTGGATACTGTAAAATAATATTTACAAAACTGATTTACTATAAAATAAAATAAAATTTATTACGAAAATTAAAAGAGAGAAAACGATGATTGTAGCTTTCTAAGGCATCCGCCTCCTTTCTCAACAACAATGCTACTTGGGCAACACATCCTTTAGTATCAGGTTCATGGTACCCGTGGCTGACCAGGCGCATGTTCAGTATTACTTTCACGTGCGCCAGAACCGAAAGTGGCTCGAGAATGTGGAAACGTGAGGCGCTCATCTCTTGCAAGGACTACAGCTTCCAAGATGGGATGGAGCCGAACACCCCTATCCCTATTCATGCTACTGTTATTGGACGAGCCAATCCACAAACTCTCCAACCACTTATAGTCCCAGAATCGGTGCGCCCGGTCAAGGATGACAGCATTCTCGGGAGAGACTTGGTGCTGTTTTTTCCAATAATGCTCAGCAATCGCGGACTTATTGAACTCTGCGGACTGTATGGCTCTCATGTGTTCCCCCGGACGGTCTTTTAGTCACCGTCCTGTCTCCCCCACATAACTTATGTATTAAAATAGTTTAATACATAAGTATTAAACTATTTTAATCAAAACGGTTGGTGTATTTATTTAAATTTGTGTTAAGATCTTGAATGGTTTGAGCAGGCTCACTGCTAATGGGATTCTTCCTTTTGACCATTAATTGATGGCACATTGCCTTTGTATAGTTAAGTTTGCACTGGTGGCTTGCAGTGTTTCATATCTAGTTGATAGAATCTTTCATATCTAGAGTAGAAAACTTGCTTCTTGCTCTAATGGTAGCCATGCATTCTGGTCTCTTGCCAAAGCTATTGGCCACAACCTTTGCCCATCTAACTCCTCCCACCTCTGTCAAAACCAGATGGTTCTGTTGTCACTTCAGCCAAGGATAAAGCAGACCTGCTAGCATCCCATTTTTCTTCCAACTCATCTATTAATGATCTTGGTAAAACACCTCCCACCATTCCCAACACGCTCCATTCAATGCCTCCTGTGGTCTTCCGTCAAAAGGATGTCAGATGGATTTTGACAAATCTCGATGCTAAGAAAGCTCCGGGTCCTGATGGTATTTCTACACTTGTTTTCAAAACCTGTGCTCCTGAAATTACTGCTGTTCTTTGCCGCCTTTTTTCACTTTCTTATTCCAAAGGTGTTTTTCCTTCTGCTTTGAAATTTGCTCATATCCAAAAAAGGGTGACAAGTCCCTCCGATCCAATTATTGTCCCATTGCAATTACTTCTACTCTTTTTAAAGTAATGGAGAAATCAATTAACCGTCAGCTCTTAAACTACCTAGAAACCTTTTGTCTGATCAACAATCGCCAATATGGATTCCGTCAGTGTCGATCCACTGATATTCTGGCTTATGTTACCCATGTATGGACAAATTCAATGGAAAAGTTTGATGAAACACAAGCAGTTGCTCTTGACATCTCACAGGCTTTCGATCGTGTTTGGCATAAAGATCTTCTAAACAATCTTCCATCTTATGGTTTGCCAACTGTTTATTGTAATTGGTTATCCAGTTTTCTCTCAGATCGCTCACTGAGGGTGATGGTAGATGGCTCTCTGTCTTCTAACTTCTCTACTAATGCTGATGTCCCCCAAAGTTCAGTTCTTTCCCCCACTCTTTTCCTCTTGTATATTAATGACCTTCTTCCATTGACTGGAAATCCTATCCATAGTTTTGCCGATGATAGCACATTGCATTCCACTTTCCATTTTAAGAAACCTTGCACTGCTCAATCAGCTTCAACTTCTCGAATATCTGTTACCAATTCCTTAAATGGCGATCTCCAGGTAATTCTCCAGTGGGGTAAAGACAACTTAGTTGATTGCAATCCTTCTAAAACTTAATCTTGTCTTATATCTTGCAAAAATGATTCTTCTGCTCCTATGCTTATCTTTGTTGACACTCCGATTTCTAGGGAAAATGATATTTCTCTTTTGGGGATTACCCTGACTTCTAATCTCTCTTGGCGCAAGCACATTACAAATATTGCTTCCTCTGCATCTAAAAAACTTGGTTTTCTCTTTCGCTCTCAGCATTACTTTTCTTCCAAACATCTGTTCACTCTGTACAAATCGCAAATCCGCCCTACTATGGAATATTATTCCCCCAAAACCTCTCTCAGGCTTCTAGATTCCATTCAGAAGAGGGCAGTTAGGTTAATTAATGACTCCTCTCTAACAGAGTCTTTCCACTCTCTGTCTCAGACGTACTGTTTCTGCTGCGTGCCTTTTCTATAGATACTTCCATGGGCACTGTTCTTCTGAATTGGCTTCTATAATTCCCGCTCTCTCTTTTAAAACAGTCTGAACACATGCTGCCACCAGCCAACATCCATTTACCATCCAACTTCAAACTCAGAACCAACTTTTCATCTTCCTCGTTTATTCATTCAACTGCCGTTTTCTGGAACAACCTTCCTGAAAATTACAGTCTACAGAAGTTCAAGTCTAATGTCAACAAATATCTTCTTTCATCTTCTCAACCTCCAACCGAAGCACGGTACTAAGTACTATAGGTTCTAATACCACTCGTGTTTGGGGTTTTCATAAAAAAGATATGAAATATTATGGTCTGAATTTTCACTTTTCATTAGTGCCATATTGTTGATTCCATATTTCTTGAAAGATGGCCTCACTCTCGTTTCCATGAGTTTTTCACCCATATGTACATGGGAAATTGTTGGTCACTACTACTTTCATCCTGTCAAATGGTCCCCTCATGCATGAATCCCTTTCAATCCAACAATGTGTTGCAGCCACCACGACACCACAAAATTCCACTCGCATTTGGATGTACAGGCTATTGCACCTCATCATTTCCATGGAATTTGTTTTCCCACTGTGCTGATGCAATTATTGTACTACCGTCTGTTTATACTTTATATAAACAGTCTAAAAAACTACATCGATGTTTATATTCAATTGTTAATGGCAGGCACTGTAGTTATATATGTATATATATATATTTTTTTTAATTAATTTATTTATTTATTTCCCCTCTCCCATCCCCATTAAGTCCTTGAATGTGCCAACTGGTACAACAGTGGTATTTTCAACTGTAAAATTTGTTTTTCCATTGTGCTGGCTCAATTACTGTACTCCCATCCATATATACAGGGTGATTCACTACCAGTGCAACAAACTTGCAGGAGGTGTAGGGGGCACAAAGACGAATCGGAATCACATAGCATTGCAGGGTCCGAAATGCCTTCGTCATGCGGTAGAGGAATTTGCAGCATTTGCGAACCGGTTCCCGAGGCAGTAGGATGGACGAGTATTCAAACGTCGAACTGGCCGACATGCACCTCGCGTATGGCACTGCGGACTGTAACGGGCGCGCTGCTCTGCGCTTGTACCAGGAACGTTTCCTGCACAAGCGTTCTCCTCATCATACGATTTTTGCACGTGTGCACAGAAGGTTACGTGAGACTGGTTGTTTCACGAGAGGTACCATGAATCGAGAGCAAACGACGAGGATGCCAGACAATGAGAAGAATGTCCTACATCTTGCAGAAGGCAATCCGAGTGCGAGTACTCGAGCGATAGGCCAACAATTGGGTATTTCCCAATCCACTGTATGGAGGATACTGTCAACAAACCAAATGAGTTCATACCATCTGCAACGCGTCCAATCATTGGAGCCTGTGGATTATCCACCCCGGAGGACTTTTGCTACTTGGTTTCTTCAACAGAAACGGTTTGCAAATGCTGACTTCCAGCGGGATCACTGTTCACGCGACCTCCTGTTCAACGTCCTCTACCACATGACGAAGGCATTTTGGACCCTGCAATGCTATGTGATTCCGATTCGTATCTGTGCCCACTACACCTCCTGCAAGTTTGTCGCACTGGTAGTGAATCACCCTGTATATACTTCATATAAGTAATCATAAAAACTACAAGGTGTGTCAGAAAAGTTTTAGAGCGACATTCATAAAAATTCAAAATCTGAAGGAAAAAATTTACTATTTAATCTTTAAATGACATCCCTCGCAACTCAATATACCTCTTTGCACAGTCATCCAACTGGATAACTCTGTGGAGCCCTGTTTAACTCCCTCACTATGCTGTTTTGGATCACTGAAATGTTGTCAAAATGATGCCCCTTCAGATGGGATTTCACTTCAGGGAACAGAAAATGATCAGAAGATGCCAAATCCGATGATTATGGGGGAATGATGAAGCTCTGTAATGCCCTTCTGTTGAGAAAATGCTTGGCTGATAGTCGCATTGTGTGAGGTGCATTGTTGTGAAGCAAGAACTGTTCACCTGAGTTGGCCACATCTGGCCTAACATGTCAAATTCTTTTCAATAGTCTGTTCATCACAAAATTCAGAGTTGATTATCTGTCCTTCCGGTACAAATTCTTTGTGCACAGCTCCTGGACAGTCAAAAATTTCCAACATTGTTTTGGTTCGAGACTTTTAGAACCAGAGTTTCTTCGGCCTTGGCAAATTTTCTCCAACCAATGCAGCTGATTGTTTTTTTTGTTACGGGTTCATATACAAAACACCAGGATTCATCACCAGTTATGATTTTTTTAAAAAGTCTGGATCACTATCTTCTGTCTCAATCAAATCTTAACATGCAGCATCGCATTCCTCCTGTTCTGCCATCGATGCATGCTGCACGAAGTGTGAGCACACTATTCTTTTTTTTTTTTTTTTTTTTGAGTCTTTGACAATAGTCAAAAGCATGGTATCCTTGCTGATGTGAAGCTAGTCTGCTATCATTCAGAGGGACAGGTGATGATCTTCTATTAGCAGCTGTTAAACTTTTTCGATGGTCCATATGAGACCACTCCACGCACAATCCTGAACATCTTCTTGCCCATTCCGGGGAAAAATGTTGGATCATGATAGTGCTTTGTGTCCACAAATTGTACTTACCATTGCAACTGTTTCTGTTGCACTTTTTCCGACTTTACAGTATGGACAGATTTGAAGTTTTCTGAACAGTGTAAACATGAAGCCAAGAAAGCCCATGGTGTCCTATTGATGATTTATCAAACGTTATCCTGTAAAGGTAACGAGGTCATAATCCCACTGAATAAGGCAATTGTAAGACCAGGCGCCTCCGTAGCCAGGTGGGAAGGAGCAGCAGTGCGTAGCACACGCTTCTTGATTAGACCGGGGTTCAAGCCCATCACCACTAAATACGGAGGATGCGGAAAGGTCAGGAAATGACCACCGCATATTCCCGGAGCAATATGGCCTTAGTTGCTAATGCTGCTAAAAACCAAATAAACAAACAATTGTAAGACCACATTTGGAATACTGTGTTCAAGTATGGTGATTTCATCTGAAAAAAGACAGACTTCTTGAAAGAGTCCAGGCAACTCGAATGGTGAGGTCGGCAGAAGGACAACCATATGAGGAAAAACTCTTGATTATGTGGGCTACAGAACTTGGCAACCAGGCACCTCAGAGGTTACCTGATTGAGGTTTATAAGGCTCTGAGAGGGATTAGTAAAATGCATGAACGTGAAATTCTCACTGTTATAAAGACTTTCAGAACTAGGGGTCATAAATTCAAATTACATGGGTTGAGGTTTAGATTAGATTGTAGGAAGTTTTCATTTAGCCAGCAAACTGCAGAACTAGGAGCCATAAATTCAAATTACAGGGGTTGAGGTTTAGGAAGGAAGTTTTCTTTTAGCCAGCAAGTTGTTGGAATAAGTTGCCCTCAGGTAGTTGAGGCTGACAGTTTGAATAAATTCAAATTTCAACCAGATAGTTACCTGTGTGAGGACTCCTTTTTTTTTTTTTTTTTTTTGCCAGTGCAGCAAAAACCTGTGGCTTCCTTTGCACTATGTAGCAAATATTACTATATATAATATTGTTCATTTTCATTTGACTTTTAACATAGTGATTTATCTGGAGTTATGGAATAAATTATATATTCTTCTGAAAAAGAATTCTCCGCTATGAAATATTGATCATATTTTTTATTTTTCTATCATTTCATTAGCTTTTTCTAAATTTCAATTACATTTTCCTTATGCAGGTGATTTAAAACTTGTGGAGAAGCCATCTCCAGTTATCCTTGCACCACATGACTTCTGTAATATTAAAGCAAGTGTGAAAGTTGCCTCTACAGAGAATGGAATTATATTTGGAAATATTGGTAAGTTTGTTTATCATTGGTCAACAGTAATTCGAAAAGAGTCAATTTTTCTTTTGACTTAAAAGTTGACCACTAATGTGATTCAGTTGTGAATCTTAGTTGTTTACTACAAAAGTTGGCTGGCTTAAAAACAGGTAGAATGGTTTGGTGAATGAGAATAGAAGAATTTCACTTTAAACCATTAATAAAATCAATATTTACTTTGAAGATGCATTCTCTTAAATGTAAATTGTGTATCTTTTACTGGTGCCTCCGTAGCCAGGTGGGAAGGAGCAGCAGTGCATAGCAGACGTTTCTTGATTAGACCGGGGTTCGAGCCCATCACCACCAAATACGGAGGATGCGGAAAGGTCAGGGAATGACCACCGCATATTCCTGGAGCGATATGGCCTTAGTTGCTAATGCTCCTAAAAACCAAATAACAAACAACTATCTTTTACTCTTGGTTAAATTAAATTTTTAAGGATCTTTTGTGCAAATTCCTCTTTTTTTTTTTTTTTCTTTTCTTTTCTTTTCTTTTCTTTTCTTTTACAGAGGAAGCACATTCCTAGCAAGTATTTAGTATGTGCATGAATAACTTTGGAAACAAATAGAGCTGTTGCTTCTGAAATTTTCACCAGTTAATCGGTCAAGGTTTTTTTTTTTTTTTTTTTCCTTTTGCTTTTGTAGTGTGCGCAGATGTTTCAGAATCACTGAATATTTACAAGTATAATAATTCATAAGTTTTAAAAGCATTTAAAATATTCATAGCTGAAATTTCAGGTATGAATATTATTGATATGCAGTAAAATAAAATTCCAAACAAACTTTTCAGGAAAGCATGAATCACTGAATTGTACTAAAATTTCATTCTAATGGATGCTAAAAGTTATTTTGAAAAACCACTACCTGTTTTGGTAATTTCTGCTTCACTGTTCTAACGTACAGGAGTAGTAATATCCACTTCGTTTTACTTAAATATCTGCTTTCAGAGCAATAAGTGACTGAAACAGCAACATACCCCAAAAGTAAATATATTGTGCAGAAATTATTGTTTAATTTTGATAAACTTATTTTACTTGTAAGATACAGTGGCATATAAGTGACATTCAGAAATGCAGTATAGTAGATATAACTTATAATTAATTTTCAAGTATTAACCTTTACTGGAGTATCCACAAACTGCCTTTCAAAACTAGAAAATTATTGTGTGAATAGAGTAGATGAACCATGTTTAACTGGTGGAGGATATCTTCAAGTTTTAATTACCCACATTAAAAATTCAGTCCCCCTCTATATTTGTCACAATATATCCCTGTCAGCACAGCTGATTGCTTCATAAAATCATTAAGTTTCATAATTATTTCTGGCATAAATGGAGGAACATACACCTGATCTTTCATAAATTCCAGGAAGTAAAGGAGTCAGATCAGGGATTTGTGGGAGCCACAAAATTGGTCCTCCTCTTCCAGTCTACTTCCCAAGAAATAGTGTTAAGGTACAAACAAACAAACTTCTTTGTAGCTTGTAGCATAGCTCCATCTTGTTAGAAAATCAAATCACCATCATCATCCTGCAATTAGGATGTAAGAGAATTCTGTAACATGTCCAGATACACAATGCCTATAATGGTAGCTTCTCCAAAGAAGAAATTCCATACACTTTGTATCAGATCTACATGCAAGAAGCCAAATTCCACCATGATTACTGTTTTACAATTATCCTACCATCCACTGCAACATACACATTTTTCAGTTGGTGAATAAAACTTGAAGATATCCTAAAACGTGTTAGACAGTGTTTTAGTTTCATAAAGGAGGTTTGTGGACTCCCTGTGTGTGCGCACAGCCGGCCCTCGTTTAGCACTAATAATTCATTCCAAAAAACAGCACTAAGTGAATCAGTGCTAACAAATACATGTTACCATAAGGTAACGTATGTATTTGTGAGTTGCAGCTTATGCTATAGGATATTTCATAGTCAATAATAAATGGTAGTGAAAAGATGCACAAATGTCAGTCAAAATACTTAATATTCAAAAATTTGTACATATAAAATATTCTATATTACATACATACTTATATAATTATGTGGTAACTACACATATCAAAATTAAACTTTAAAATGCCAATTAAAATCATGAATTTATTAATCTGATGGCTCTGGGCTGTCGAGTTTTCATATCTTTGAACTGAAAAATGTGTTGATTTTGGATTGTGCTTTGTCACTCTTCCTCTTGTACAAAATCATGTAGGGATTAATTTCTTTCTTTAAATTTCTTATTACCTTGTCAGGGTTGTTCTCCCAGAAATAATAACACATATTTTCAAAGTGTTTGAAAGCTTCACTAAGCCCTTTTGCAGTCAGCGACTTTATCAATTCTTCATCTGTAGGATCTTGATCATCTTCTCCCTCGATTGCACACTCTTGTTCTTTTGTCAATTTCATCCAATCCTGCTTCTTTTCCGAGCTGAACAATTTGCACTTTAACATTCTCAACTGAATCATCAGGTTCTTGGGAATCCTTTATGTAATCCTTCCAAACTTTCCTCCACACTCCATTCATGGTTTTCTGAGTCACTTCATCCCAGGCACTTGAAATGTTGTAGGATTTCCAAAACTCCTTTAGGCTCAGTACATTTTCACCAGTGTTTGACGGCTTTTAATAGCTTGGGAAAAGGTGTTCCTTATGTAGTAAGCTTTAAATGTGGCAATAACACCTTGGTCCATTGGTTGGATCACAGATGTAGTGTTTAGGCATGCAAAAAAATTTTATATGATTGTTCAAGCCTTCTAAGCTCTCTTTGCATGGCTCTTCTACGCTCTCTTCAATAATTTTAACAAGTTCTTTTTTGAAAGTTTCAGCTCCTTCGTGATCTGCACTTGAGGCTTCTCTCTGGATTGCTGTGTTGTGTAGATTATAGCACTTTTTAAATCTATTGAACCAGCCCTTACTAGCATTAAATGGTTCCACATTTTTTTCAAGGTGAGCTTTCTTCATATAGGCTAATCGCTTTTTCTTTAATAATAATTGAACTTGGAATTCTGCATTGTATATTATCTTCAATAAAATTATTTAGAAGTCTCTCCATTTCAATCATAATAGCTGGCCTGGCCCTAGTCAATTTAGATGCCTGCAGTGGAACAGCTGTCTTTCCCACTCTAAAATTAATTCTTTATTTTTTATAATTGTTCTTATAGTTGAACCTGCCAGTCCTAAATTATTGCACACATCCACTTGTCGTTGGCCAGAATTGATTTGCTTCAAAATGTCTAATTTAATTTTCAAACTCAACCTTTGTAGTCTTTGTACTGCATCCAGACATTGCTTTTTCATTTTTATCCACCGTTATTAACTCTTAAAAAATTTAATTGCATAGCATTAATTATGATACAATGTTCAAGTAAACTGTTCATTACGGGCGATGTCTAACACTACTGAGTGATGCCTAGACTTTGGATAAATGCATATAATGCAAATATTACAAGCAATGCTGCATATTCCTTAACCTGATAATTTTTCAAATGTTGATCTCAGAACTACATAACAAGTCTGCCCTGTGTTCTCACAGAAAATAAACTAAAGTAATATTCATGAACATTACAAAATTTACTTTTAAAGCCTAAAAAATGTATGGAATATTTTGTATGTTGTTACTATTTTTTTTTTTTCTCTTTAATTTCTAGTGTATGATGTTAGTGGATCAACAAGTGACCGCAATGTAGTTGTGTTAAATGATATTCATATTGATATTATGGACTACATTATTCCTGCATCCTGTACTGACCTTGAATTCCGACAAATGTGGGCTGAATTTGAATGGGAAAATAAAGTGAGTATTTATTTACTGTAATCATTGAAATTTAATCAGAATTTTATATTGAGTTCTTTTGTAAGATAAAATTTATTTCAACATCATTGATTTACTGATGTAGGAGGTAAATAAAAATTGAATGAATTTTTGAACATTCACCTTGTTCACTTGGTAGTGTAGTACAGTCAAATGCAAATATCTGAAACTTGTATAATTTAAACATTGACCATTAGCATAAAACAATATATAGTTCATATTAGAATTTTTTATTGAATTAGAATTTTTGCACACTTAAATTGTTCTACTTTGCTGTTGTCACCAACACGTTCTTTATTTCTTACTCTCCCTTAGGTTTAATCCTAGAACTTTATCAGCTGTACCAACTGAGTTTAATTTTCAATAAAAGAAAATAATTTTGTATTGAGTAAATACAAAATTTACCTAATAAAAGTATTTTTGCCAGCATCTCTTATATGTATATTGACAGTGTCGTTGTGTAATCATCTGACCAAACATCTTTTGGAGAATGGTAAACAAATTAACTTTATTACCGTACACAAGCATCAGTAATAAAAATGTTAAACATCCTGTTTCAAATACAAAATTTTTGATATTTATCAAAATTTGAGAAGTATTTAAATGAGACAAATCAGTCAAATTTCAAAATAAATTTAAAGAAAAGAAGAAATATGATGTATTTAGTGTCACCATAAATATATAGACAGAGTACTTGTATAATTAAAGAATGGCAAAAGAAATTTTATTGCCATTTTTATTTTGTTTATATAATTAGTAAGACAACATCCACAGTGTTCAATGTTGTGATTTTATACATGCCTTCAGATTGATGGCATCATTCATATTATCCACAAGGAGATTCATATGGCTTTCCTCATAGAGTGTATTCCAAATAATGTACTCCAAAAATTTCCACGTTTGTAACCTCTTAGGTTAGGTTTGTAACCTAATGGGTTTAGTCTGAGCTTCCAGAGGACCAAGACCTTAATGGGCTTGGTTTTCTCTCCTAAGACTATTTTTTTTTTCCCACCATGGGACTTTTACTTTCACTAGAATGTTTTGTTGATTCAATTTTGCATTTGCCTTAGTCATTAGGATTTTATGTATATTTTTATTAGCATATTCAGCAAATCAAAAACAGCTTGCCCTCGGTGCCAGCATTGTATGTGCTGGCACCGAGGGCAAGATGTCCAATGCTGGCACAGGGTGCAACATTGGACATCTTTTTCTGAACAACCTGAAAGCATGTGGGATTCCTTTAAAAAAACTGACTGATCTGGCACTTAGTGTTAATAATGTGGATGCCTAAAACTAGATTACCAAGGGTATTAAAACAGGAGATTGAGCACTTGATGGTAATAGGCTGTCCTTATCTTAGTTTGTGTCCTGAAGTTAAATCTATAACTAATGAGACTTGTGGCAGAGAAGGTTATCAAATGCATGGGATGCATATAAATTATCAGGCGACACAGAAGCCTATGGCAGATATAAGCTAGTCTGTAATCAAATCACAAAGGAGGTTAGGCAGGTGAAGGCAGATTGCGAGAAATCTTTGGCAAAGGATGCTAAGGAAAACAGCAAGGATTTCTTTACTTGTATACTCTAAAAGGAAGGGGATGCCTTCCCCTGAAAGTGGATGAATACTTAGTAGATTAGTGGTTCCGGGCACCTCTGTAGCCAGGTGGGCAGGAGCAGCAGTGCGTAGCACATGCTTCTTGATCAGACCGGGGTTCGAGCCCGTGACCACCAAATACGGAGGATGCGGAAAGGTCAGGAAATGACCACCGCATATCCCCGGAGCAATATGGCTTTAGTTGCTAATGCTCCTAAAAAAAACTGAAAAACAATTAGTGGTTCCAACACAGTACACACAGTACCAAGACTTTTGAGTGCTCACAGGAAGAAGTCATAATGAATAATGACAGCCTTAATGTGAGTAGAGAACGTACATAAGATTAAAAACTCAAAGGTACATCTGGGCTGTTCATGTACTATCAGACTGTTTGTATGCAGTAGTTTACTTCCTAGTGGGATGCTACTATCACATAATATACAATATGCAGCTAGTGTTATTAGTAAGCTGGTGTGACTGTGCATGGAATGTAGGCTGTAATACCACATTGTGATGTTGCTGTTTTCTCTCACACTTTGTGTTTTATTAAACTTGGAATTCTCTGCACTAATTGTGCTAATTTTTACCCCAATCAAGTGGTTGGTGCCTGCTGCTCTCTCAGATGTACATAGGCACAAAAACATTGGTAACCACTGCAGTAGGATATTTACTACTATCTACAGAGAAGTGCTAAAAGAAAAGATAAATTTAAACAATTTCAACTGGTGCATGCCACTGAAGAAAAATAAATTTTTAAACCTGTGTGTGCTTGTTGGCTGTCTTTGATTAAATCTATAACTAGAGTGGTAAAATAGTGGTGAGAAAACCAATATGAGCACTTTTCTTCAAATTTTATATTCAAGCACTCATATTCAAATCCAGTTTGTACCTAAAAGTTTTGAAAGAGGACAAATTGATGAACTCAAGAAAGGGAACTTATGAATTGCAAACTTCTAGTAAGAGAGATTTTAAACAGGTCAAATCAGCTGATAATTCTAGGCCTAATGACTTGAATGAGTACAATGAACAATTGTACAGAGAAATAGAGTGGGCTAGTAAATCAGAATGTCTTATAATGGGGAATTTTAATTTCCCAGATATTGGCTGGAACTTGTGGGTTGGTCACTAGCACACTATTAGGACTTTTGTGGATTTATTGGATGATTGTTTTCTGCAGCAGCATGTTCGAGAGGCAACCAGAGAGGGGTAATTCTCTTAATCTCGTTATCAGCAGTGATCACAGTGTACTGATGTGGGTTTGTTTGTTTGTTTGTTTGTTATTTGGTTCTTAGGAGCATTAGCAACAAAGGCCATATTGCTCCGGGGATATGCAGTGGTCATTCCCTAACCTTTCCGCATCCTCCGTATTTGGTGGTCACAGGCTCGAACCCTGGTCTAATCAAGAAGCATGTGCTACGCACTGCTGCTCCTGCCCACCTGGCTATGGAGGCGCCACTGATGTGGGATTTACTTAAAGATATAATTACCATCAGGGGTAAAGGAAGGGGTTTTTGCTTCCGTAAAGGTGACTACAGTGGTCTGAGACAGTAGGATCAACTGATGATGTTACCAACAGTAAATTCTAAGTGGGAAGTATTCAAGGAATTAATCGTGGAAGCTACTAAAAGTTTCATACCTATTAAGAAATATTGTTCAAGGTTTAGGCCTAAATGGTTGTTAAATGGACTAATGAGACTCGTGGCAGAGAAGAAAAATGCATGGAATGCATATAAATTATCAGGCGACACAGAAGTCTATGGCAGATATAAGCTAGTCTGTAATCAGGTCACAAAGGAGGTTAGGCAGGCGAAGGCAGATTACGAGAAATCTTTGGCAAAGGATGCTAAGAAAAACAGTGAGGATTTCTTTACTTATATAAACTCTAAAAGGAAGGGGATGAATCTGATTGGTCCGCTTGATATCGATGGTCCGACTGTTGATGATCCTACTCAGATACCAAACAAACTGAATGAGTATTTTGCATCTACATTCACACATGAGGAGTTATTAAGGATTGAAAATGACAGAAGGTTATCAAATTGTAGCCGGATGCTTAAAGATTTTCTAATAACTAAGTGCAAAGTGGAGGAGAAATTGTTGAAGTTAAACATAAGAAAGGCACCTGGGGCGGATGGAATCTATCCAGTTATATTAAAGGAGGCTGCAAAGGAAGTAAGCAAACCCTTAGCCATAATTATGAGAGCATCCTTGGACTCAGAGGAGGTCCCCCACGGACTGCAGATGTGCAAATGTATCCCCAATTCACAAAGGGGGGGGATCGAAGAGTGACACGAGTAATTACAGACCATTTAGTTTAACTTCTGTTCCGGGTAAAATAATGGAGTCACTGGTTAAAGATGCATTGCAGGATCATCTAGACAAGACTGCAGCAATAATTCAGACACAGCATGGGTTTGTTAAGGGAAAGTCTTGTCTGACAAATTTGATTGGATATTATGATGTGGTTACAAAGGAACTGGATGCAAAAAATAATTTTGATATCACATATTTGGATTTCAGAAAGCTTTTGACACTGTTGTGCATAAAAGACTATTGTACAAATTAGAGCAGAATGGTATTAAGGGTAAGTTGCTACAATGGATAAAAGGATGGTTGAGTGGGGGAAGACAGAAGGTGGTAATAAATGGGTGCTGCTCTTCGTGGACGAATGCTATTAGTAGAGTCCCACAGGGTTCGATGTTGGATCCACTGTTTTTTATATTTATCAGTGATATTGATGGAGGTATATCAGGCTTAGTGTCGAAGTTTGCAGATGATACAAAGGTTGGCAGGGTTGGTAATGGCAGTGTGCTTCTGCAACAGGATCTAGAAAATTTGGGAAGATGGGCTGAGAAGTGGCAACTGAAGTTTAACATTGACAAATGCAAAGTATTGCATATGGGTAGAAGTAACCCCAGAGGAACGTACCAACTGTGTGGTACTACACTTAAGGTGGTAGAAAATGAAAAAGACCTGGGAGTAATTGTGCAGTCAGATATGAAGTTTTCTGAGCAATGCTGAAAGGCTGCCAGAGCAGGTCATGGGGTGTTGTCACCCCTGAAAAGGAGGTGATTGTCCCTCTGTATAAGGCAATGGTCAGGCCACACCTTGAGTACTGCGTACAGATCTGAAGGCTTCATTTTAGGAAGGACGTAGATTTGCTTGAGCATGTTAGAGAAGGGCAACAAGATTGGTGAGGGGTATGAAGGGATCCTCTTACCAAGAGAGGCTCGAGTTCTGCAAATTACAGCAGGCTGGAGACTAGGCACCTGCAGGGTGATCTGATTGAAGTGTATAAGGCCTTGAATTGGTTTAGCAAGTTGAATTCTGATGGGATTCTTTCACTTGTTCAGATTACGACCCTAAGGGGGCATAAATTCAAATTGAGGAAAGACAGGTGTAGAATAGATGTGCGGAAATTTGCCTTTAGCCAGCGGGTGGTTAATTGCTGGAACAAACTTCCATCAGTCATTGTGGAAGTTGATAGGTTAAATAAATTTGAGGAGGAACTGGACAAACATTTAGAGAGAATTGTTGTGTAAATTTTTTATTTATTTATTTATTTTATTTTATTTTATTTTTTTGGCTGATGCTGCATACACTCATATGATTGCTTTCTTGCATCAAATGCCACTACTACTTATGCAGAAAGTCTGTTTGTTTTTCTCTCTTCTGGCTTGAAAAATTCAATTTGCTTGTTTCTTTTAAATATTATGGAAACTTTTGAAAATACAAATATAGCTCTTCAATCTAACATGCCTCGCATCCATGTATCGAGGTCATTACTCCTAGATATATCAAAGAATTTTTATGTGCAAATTTATTTTGCAGACAGTTTTTCAACCTTCCACTTCCATTTTGGAAATTGATTTACTATAGCAGACTAAATCAGGTGGATGACTGGCTTAGTCTTAAGTATTTCTGCTGCCATGTTCATGAAGAGTCTGAAACAAGAGGAGATTACATGGTGCACAAATTCCCATTGTGCACCATTGAAAAATGTTCTTACAGATGCCTAGGTACCCCAAATTTTCATCAATTAGCAATGAGTTATTTTCATATTTGAAATTTTTTAGACAAGTTTCCAGTGCTTCTTTATGTCATTGAAGATAAAGAAATACACTAGACTCCCGCTAGTCCGAACTAATTGGGACCGAGCCCTGTTCGGATTAGCAGAATTTCGGATTAGCCGAATAACTGCAATAATGCAGAAGCAAGCAGTAAAACAGGTCTGGTTTATTAAAGAATGAATGTATAGTAAGCCTACTAGCATTTGTACGTGAGCGTAACACACCGGAAGCAAACCCCCCCTCCACGCTATGACTAATTGCATGCGACATTGTGCATTAAACGTGAATGTTTATATCTTCGCTCTACATTACATTTTATAGTTTAGTTTAGTTCAGTCTGCTGCCACAATGGCCACGAAACGGAAACACACAACGTGTACGTTGAAAGATAAGCTGGAAGTTTTGAAAAGGCTGAACAAGGGGGAAAGTACAACGAAATTAGCAATAGAGTTTGGAGTGGGCAAGGCCACAGTAACTGACTGGAAAAAAAACCGCACAAAGATCGATCAGTTTTGTACCTCTACTTCAGAAAAATCAGTTGAAAATCGACAAACAGTAAGGCCCTCAACGTTTGACAAGCTTGATGAAGCCTTATTCACGTGGTTCACTCAGGAAAGAGGAAGGGGAACACCCCTAAGTGAACCCCTTGTTAGAGAAAAGGCCATTCATCTCAACAAACTAATGAAAGGTGATGAATCATTTAGTGCGAGTACCGGTTGGTTTGATCGCTGGAAGAAGCGCCATGGGATTCGCCAGCTAACGATCACCGGAGAGCAATTATCAGCTGATCATGCTGCAGCAGAGAAATATTTGGGTGAGTTCGCTGATTTGGTATCACATTATTCACCTCAGCAGATATATAACGCTGATGAGACAAGTTTAAATTTTAAGGGTTTGCTCACAAAAAGTCTAGCATCTCAACAAGAAATGCGTGCCCCAGGTTTTAAAATGAATAAGGAGCGAGTGACGTTGATAGCTTGTAGTAATGCTTCAGGAAATCACAAGCTACCTTTGATGATGATCGGTAAATCAGCGAAGCCGAGAGCTTTTAAAAATATGAACATTAACAATCTTCCAGTTCATTATAAAAGTCAAAAAAAAGCTTGGATGAACAGACAGCTTTTCATTGAGTGGTTTCATAATCAATTTGTCCCAGCAGTGAAACGATTCAGCAATGAAAATGATTTGCCACCTCGTGCCATTCTCCTCATAGACAATGCGCCGTCCCACCCAGACGTTTCCGAGTTGACATCAGGGGACATAAAGGCAGCTTTTTTACCGCCTAATGTAACACCGTTATTACAGCCCATGGACCAGGGGTTACAGTCTATCAAACTTGCATACAGAAAGAAATATCTTAGGTCCTTGATAGAAGATAACACCAATTCACTTTCTTTACATGAGAAAATGAAACAAGTGAACTTAAAAGATGTTGTATATTGGGTTGCTGAGTCGTGGGAGGGTGTAACCGAGCAGTCCATACAAAGATCATGGAAGAAATTATGGCCCTCTCTCAGCTTTGTCGATAGCTCTGACGAAAACAATGACATAGAACAATTAATTCAGCTCGTACAGGAAATTCCCGGGTGCGAGGAAGCAATAGAATCTGATGTTAACGAGTGGATTGCAGCGGATGGAATAGGTCATGAAAACCTGTCGGATGAGGACATCGTGGCAGCTGTCACCCAAGAAGACTCCAAGCAGAATGATGACCCCGGTGTTTCTGCGGAACAACTTGTGTCGCACACAGACGCGACAGCGGCCCTTGACCTCGCTTTACGCTACTTAGAACAACATCCCAGCGCTAAACCGGCAGACTACATGTTTATGAAGCGGTGACGAAACATAGCATCATCTAGCCGATTTTCATCGTTACGTCAAAAGAAACTAACAGAGTTTGTTACTTCTGAAAAATGACTTTTGTTCCTGTTTTGGTGTGTAAGTATAGATCTGTAATTTTAATAGGCCATGTCAAACACTGATTTATTAATTTTGTATTAGTACACTACTACAATAAAATACAATTGTTTTGTGGAATTCTAAATGTTTTTGTACCATTAATGCCATTTAAATTTAACTGGAAAATACAAAAAACGTATATTTTACGAACTAAAAAATTTCCTCTCCGCCGACCGAAACGTGTTCGGATCTGAGGAAAGAAGGACAGTTTGTCCTTCTTCCTCAGATTTATTCAAACTACTCACTCCTACAACAACATCAGATGTTAGTTTGCCCCAACAATTGAGCACCCCTCCCCAGCTGAAGGGAAATTTCCACACATCTACCCTGCAACCAACCTTCCTCAATTTGAATTTAGGCCCCCTCCTTGTGTGTAACCAGAGCAAGAGGAAAGATTCCATCAGCATTGAGTTTACTCGATCAGATCTCCTTGCAGGTGTCTGGTCTCCAGACACTGCAATTTACAGAACTAAATACTTGTTTCCCTTGCTAATCTTCTTGCTCTTCTCTGCACCTGCTCTGACAGAGCTACATCCTTCTGCAAATGAGGCTTCCAGACCAGTATAAATTTCTCAAGGTGTGGCCTAACAACAGGATAATCATCTTCCTTATCCCTACTGACAAAATTTCTGTATATCATTGACAAAACCCCAAGGTGCCGTCCTCAAAGCCTAACTACACTGCTCAGAGAATTTATCTGACTGCACAATTGCCCCCCTCCTTCCCACCAGGTCCTTTTCATCCTCCACTGCCCTGAGTGTGATACCACAGAGTTGGTATGTTAATCTGGGATTACTGCTGCCCATGTGAAGTATCCTGCATTTGTTAAACTTCAGTTGCCACTTCTCAGCCCATCTGCCTAATTTATCTAGATCTTGTTGAAATAGCATACACCGATTACTGTCATTAACTACCCTACCTGGCGCCTCCGTAGCCAGGTGGGAAGGAGCAGCAGTGCATAGCACACGCTTCTTGATTAGACCGGGGTTCGAGCCCGTAACCCCAAATACGGAGGATGCAGAAATGTCAGGGAATGACCACTGCATATCCCGGAGCAATATGGCCTTAGTTGCTAATGCTCCTAAAAACCAAATAACAAACAAACAAACTACCCTACCAACGTTTGTATCATCTGCAAACTTAGACATTAGGCTTGATATGTCTTTATCGATGACATTAATAAATACTGAAAAGAACAATGGGGCCAGAATTGATCCCTGGGCCTCTAGTAATAACATTTGTCCAAGAAGGGCAGTGCTAATTGATAACTCAGCCATCTCGTTACCCATATCAGTAACTTTCTCTTAATACTACACTGCTCTAATTTGTACAGCAGTCTAAATGCAACAGTATCAAACGCTTTTCTGAAATCTAAGTATATGGTGCCAAAATTATTTTTTGCTTCCAATTTCTTTGTTACTACATCATAGTATTCAATCAGATTGGTCAGACAATACTGTCCCTTAGTCACATCGTGGAAAACAAATCCATGCTGTGACTGCAGTATAAATGCCCTGTCTAGATGGTCCTGCATTACTTTAACCAGTAACTCCATTATTTCCTCTGGAACATTAGGTCACTGAATGTTTTAACAATTTATATAACCTGTATTTGGTGCATTACAGCCTTAGTTGCTGATGTGCCAATAAAACCCAAATCAAATCAAAATCAAATCCTCTGGAACAGAAGCCAAGCCAACAAGTCTGTAATTACTCTCATATCAATCTTTGATCCCCCTTTGTGATTTGGGGATACAACTACATACTTCTGTCCATAGGGACCTCCCTGAATCCAGATGTTTTCATAATTATGGCTAAAGATTTGCTGACCTTTTGCTGCATCTCTATGTTCCATGAAAACTAGTTTGAAAGTGAAAAAAAAAAGCACATCATTCAAAACATGTAATGTAGATTTTTCAGTTTTAAACATTAAATTATCAGTTGTAATCTTTTGAAATTTTAATTTACTAGTCATAATAGCTTAGTATAAAGTATTTTGTTAATTTGGATCTTAGCAATATAATTGGTGAATCAGTAAGAAACAGTGACACCCTAGATTTAATTTTTATTAACGAGTAAGGTCTCAAAATACACAAATACAGAAAATGTGACCCTGTTCGCATGCAACTGACCCCCCCCCCAATCAGGGGGTCAGTATGTTTCACAAACATACTTATGGTTGTGATGCTTATATGAAGGCAGTGAGAGGGATAGAGAAGGAATATAATGTCATAATAGATGTGCATTATCATATTTTTCATTTGGATGAGTAAGAATTCTGTGTTTGAACTAGATGATACCTAATGGATTAATAAGGATAATAATGTGTCTTTAGCCTAAACACAGCCTCCCCTGAAGGCAACCCTTTTTGAGGACATACTCAAACTAACTGTACTTTATTTAAGATTTATGTACATTCAATTTACACAAATTTATATACACATGTACATGGTTTATAGGAGTTTTCTGTGGAAGATACCACTAAGTAACCCTCGTGTACTGTGAGACTCTACTGTATTTATCATTTCCAATAGCCATCTTTGATTTCTCTTTCCACTCAGATTATAAGCCTTTAACTGAATAATTTGAAGCCTTGACAGTTCAGAAGTTATATTCCTACAATAACAAGCAACAAAAAAACACAACTGAATAACTTTAAAAAAAAAAGGTCATTCAGTTATTTGCTTGTTAATGAAGCATTAATTGATCTCTTAAAATTAGTCATGCTGACTAACTTGCATTGTTAAAAACTGCTGCTAAAGTAATGAAGATATCATCCATTTAAAAATTACGATGGGATAATCGACAATGCTTTTAAAATGAAGCAAAAATATTTAGTGGAGGGAAACAAAAATATTCTCTGTTCAAAACCAACTACAGGAGACCCCCGCTTAACGCTGATAATTCGTTCCGGAAAAACAGAGCGCTAAGCGAGCGCCGCATTCCCATAAGGTAACATGTATTTGTGAGTTGCGGTCGGTGCCATAGGATATTTCCTAATCAATAATAAACGGTAGTGAAAAGATGCACGAATGTCGGTCAAAATATTTAATATTCAAATATTTGTACATATAAAATATTCTGCATTACATACGTATATAATTATGTGGTAGCTATTTACATATCAAAATTAAACTTGAAATTCCAATTAAAATCATGAATTTAATTGATCTAAATTTATTTAATTTAATTAATGAATTTAATCATGAAAAATGTGTCGATTTTGGGTAGAACTTGGGCCTTCTTCCAAATAAACTAAAAGGGGTATTAATTTTAAATCCCCACAGCGTTACCACCCTACAATAAAGTCAACCGATCCTTCGCCGCTTTGAAACCTGGCATGTTTTTTTCTTCTTTCAATATGAAACTTCTTTTAGGCATTAGTTTCCACAAAAGTCCTGCTTCATCTATGTTAAAAACTTGTTGAGAAGTATAACACATAATATCCCTCTTCAATAATTTTAACAAGTTCTTTTTTGAAAGTTTCGGCGCCTTCTGCACTTGCAGCTTCTCCCTCGATTTTAAATCTATTCAACCAGCCCTTACTAGTTTTAAATGGTTCCACTTTTTTTTTTTTTTTTTTTAGGTGAGTTTTCTTCAGATCATCATATTGGCTAGTCTCTCTCTCTCTCTCTTTTTTTTTTTTTTTTTTTTTTTAATATTTAACTTAACTGAATTCTGCATTGGATATTATCGTCAATAAAATTAGTTAGTCTTTCCATTTCAATCCTAATAGCCGGCCTAGCCCTAGTTGCTTTCAGTGGAATAGCTATCTTTCCCGCTGCTAAAATTAATTCTTTATTTTTTTTTTATGATTGTTCTTACAGTTAAACTTGCAAGTCCTAAATTATGGAACACATCCGCTTGTCTTTGACCGGAATCAATTTGCTTCAAAACGTCTAATTTAATTTTCAAATTCAGAGTTTTTCTTACATTTATAGTCTTCGTACTGCGCTCAGACGTTGTTGCTTTTTCATTCTTATTGACCATTATTAACTCTTCGAAAATGTAACTGCGTTGGTTGCATTAATTATGATACAATGTTCAAGTAAACTGCCCGTTTCGCACGATGTCTAATATGGTACTGAGTGATGACTAGACTTCGGATAAATGCATATAACGCAAATGTTACAAGCAATATACTTGATCATTTTTTAAAATTTTGATCTCTGAACTACGTAACAAGTCATTGTACTGCAATTAAATTAGCATGCAAGAACAGAAAAACAGAAATCCAAAGAAGAAAAAATTAGTCAAGAAACACTTGTCATGATGAACCAAAGACGACAAATGAAGAGAAAGAAAAACACTGACAGGGAGAAAATTGAGTATACTGAGTTATGCAAAGCCATTAGAAAGAGACTCAGAGAGGACATAAGAAGATTTAACACAAGAAAAATAGAACAAGCATTAAGGGAAAACAAAGGATTTAAATCAGCAGCCATGAGCAGTAATACAGAAAGACAAATGATACTCAAACTGAAGAATAGCGATGGTGTACTTATAAACAGCAGAGAAGGCATAATTCAAATAGCAGAAGACTACTATAGAGAATTATACAAGGAGCGAGGGAATGATACCAGCAATGGGGAAGATGGATTGCAAAGTAGCAACACATACGACATACCCGATATTCTTCCTGATGAGGTAGAACATGCATTGAAGAAAATGAAGAATCTGAAAGCCCCGGGGGAAGATGAAGTTACTGTAGAGTTGTTAAAATTGGGAGGTAGAGACATAACACAAAAACTGGCAAGGCTCTTCACAAAGTGCATTAGAAAAGGTGTGATGCCTAAGCAGTGGAATAATGCAATCATAGTTTTGCTGCATAAGAAAGGAGATAAATCAGAAATTGGAAATTATAGACCAATTAGCTTGTTATCCCTATCTACAAGTTGTTCACACGGGTCATTACTAACAGATTAGAAAGAATACTTGATGAGAATCAACCGAAAGAGCAAGCTGGCTTTAGGACAGGATTCTCAACTATGGATCACCTTCACGTAATATCACAGCTAATGGAGAAAGCAAATGAATATAAAACACCATTATGCCTGGCATTTGTGGATTATGAAAAGGCATTTGACTCCATACAGCATAAGGCAATGTTTCGGGCACTGGAAAGACAAGGCATAGATACTCCATATATTATGATTTTGAAGAAAATATATGAGAGTGTTACATCCTTTATTAGACTAGACAAAGACAGTAGCAAATTTAAAATCGAGAAAGGAGTTCGACAAGAAGACACAATATCTCCGAAGCTGTTTACTGCTGCCCTTGAGGAAGCTTGCAGAAGATTAGACTGGTCGCAGAAAAGAGTCAGTGTGAACGGAGAGTACCTAAACCATTTACGATTTGCAGATGACATTGTGGTCATAAGCCACGATCCCAAAGAATTAGAGGAAAATCTTAATCAGTTATGCACAGTTAGTAAGGATTTTGGACTAAAGATGAATATGGCTAAAACAAAAGTAATGATGAACAAGTATGTCACAGAAAGGGAAATAATGATTGAAGGAGCAGTAATTGAAAAGGTGGAGCCATATACTTATCTGAGACAAGTTATTAGCTGTAATAATGATAAATGGCTGGAAGTCAAGAGAAGAATAAATTTTGGATGGATAGCATTCAGGAAATATAGTCACATACTGAAGAGCAATATCCCAGTTTGTCTGAAACGTAAAATAATGAATCAATGTATACTCCCCACCATGACTTATGGAAGTGAAACTTGGGCACTCACCAAAAGAATGGAAGAGAAGCTAAGAACTACACAGCGAAGAATGGAACGAATTATATTGGGAATCAGACTGTTAGATAAGAAGAGAAACACATGGATTAGGCAGCAAACTCAAGTAAAGGACATTCTTATCAAAACTAAAGAACTAAAATGGTCTTGGGCAGGACACATAGCTTGAAGACATGATGACAGATGGACTAAGAAAATAACAGAATGGTACCCAAGAGGAGCTAGAAGAAAACCTGGAAGACAAAGGCGGAGATGGATAGATGAAATTCATGAGTTTTTGAGTAGTAAATGGATGGCCAGTGCTCAAAACAGAAGGAACTGGAAAGTTGCTGGAGAGGCCTTCATCCTGCAGTGGATTGAAAATGGCTAATGATGATGATGCAAGAAAATTTCACTGAGCGTGGGAAATTTTCTCAAGTCTGCGTGGGAAACGTTTTAATTCTGTTTTGCTATTCATTTTCAAGCTATCGACTCCATCAAATGAAACGATTTCGTTAAATATGCCAAAAATGCAATCTGTAAAAGAGCGTTATAGTGATCAGTGACAGTTATAATCAGATACGGTATAATATAAGAACAGCATTACAGCAGGCCCCCGTTATAACGTGGTTCGCTTTACGCGGATTCGCTATAACGCTGTTCTTATATTATAACCCATATCTGACTATAACGCTGTCACAGATCACTATAACGCTCTTTTACAGATTGCATTTTTGGCATATTTAACGAAATCGTTTCATTTGTTGGAGTCGATAGCTTGAAAATGAATAGTAAAACAGCATTAAAACGTTTGGTTTCCCACGCCGACTTGAGAAATTTTCCCACGCTCAGTGAAATTTTCTCGCACGCTAATTTAATTGCAGTACAGTGACTTGTTACGTAGTTCCGAGATCAACATTTTTAAAAATGATCAAGTATATTGCTTGTAATATTTGCGTTATATGCATTTATCCGAAGTCTACTCATCACTCAGTACGGTATTAGACATCATGCATAACGGAAAGTTTACTTGAACATTGTATCATAATTAATTCAACCAACGAGGTTACATTTTCGAAGAGCTAATAATGACCGATAGGAATGAAAAAGCAACAACGTCTGGGCGCAGTACGAAGACTATAAATGTAAGAAAAAGACTGAAATTGAAAATCAAATTAGACGTTTTGAAGCGAATCGATTCCGGTCAAAGACAAGCGGATGTGTGCCATAATTTATGACTCGCAAGTTTAACTGTAAGAACAATTATAAACAAAAAAATAAAGAAATAATTTTAGCGGCGGGAAAGATAGCTGTTCCACTGCAAGCAACTAGGGCTAGGCCGGCTATTAGGATTGAAATGGAAAGACTAACTAATTTTATTGAAGATAATATCCAATGCAGAATTCAGTTAAGTTAAATATTTAAAAAAAAAAAAAAAAAAAAAATAGAGAGAGAGAGAGAGAGAGAGAGAGAGAGATTAGCCAATATGATGATCTGAAGAAAACTCGCCTAAAAAAAAAAAATGTGGAACCATTTAAATCTGGTAAGGGCTGGTAGAATAAATTTAAAATCCAGGGAGAAGCCTAGTGCAGATCAAGGAGCCGAAACTTTCAAAAAAGAACTTGTTAAAATTATTGAAGAGGGGTATTATGTGTTTACTTCTCAACAAGTTTTTAACATAGATGAAGCGGGACTTCTGTGGAAACCAATGCCTAAAAGAAGTTTCATATTGAAAGAACAAAAAACATGCCAAGTTTCAAAGCGCCGCAGGATCAGTTGACTTTATTGTTGGGTGGTAATGCTGCGGGCCATTTAAAATTAATACCCCTTTTAGTTTATTTGGAAGAGGGCCAAAGTTCAACTCAAAATCCACACATTTTTCATGATTACATTCATTATTTTAATTGGAATTTTAAGTTTACTTTTGATATGCAAGTAGTTACCACATAATTATACGTATGTAATGCAGAATATTTTATATGTGCAAATATTTGAATATTAAATATTTTGACCGACATTTGTGCATCTTTTCATTACTGTTTATTATTGATTAGGAAATATACTATGGCACCGACCGCAGCTCATAAATACATATGTTACCTTATGGGAAAGCGGCGCTCGCTTAGCGCGGATTCACTTAGCGCTCTGTTTTTCCGGAACGAATGATCAGCGTTAAGTGGGGGTCACCTGTATAGCGAACCGCGTTATAACGGAGGCCTGCTGTATTGTGTATAGCTCATTAACGGCGCCTCCGTAGCCAGGTGGGAAGGAGCAGCAGTGCGTAGCACACGCTTCTTGATTAGACCGTGGTTCGAGCCCGTCACCACCAAATACGGAAGATGCGGAAAGGTCAGGGAATGACCACCGCATATCCCGGAGCAATATGGCCTTAGTTGCTAATGCTCCTAAGAAAAAAAAAAAAAAAAAAAAAAACAACATAGCTCATTAACTATTGCTGGTTTTATAACTGCTGTATAAAACATATCTAGTGAGGCTGTAAATTTGTTATTCCAAGTGTATAAATGGAAATGTGTTTATTATATGGGATTATAATGTTTGAATGGCATGATCAAAATACTTGAAATGAAAGCACTTCACCTGTGTAAAGTTTAGAATTTATTTATTACTAATAGAGTAGAATGACATGTTTCACAAATATTTTCTCTTTTGCATCTTCAATGATTGTAATCTTATCTTGCTGTTACACCATTCCAAAATTATCTTGCTGTTACATCAATCAAAAAACCAAATTCACCGGTATGATTTTTTGAATCTTAGTAATAAATACATTCTAAACTTTACACAGGTGAAGTGCTTTTATGTCGTGTGTTTTTAATATAGAGTTAATTAAAACAGTTAGAGTGAATAGAAGCTGCAAAAACACCTAAAAAGAGCAAATGCACATTAACATGCCTTCTCTCTTTTTAGTGTGCTGAGGTAAATAAAAACACAATTTGTAATTGGTGCACTATATGTATTTCCCACTGTTGCTACAAGTCACTGTATTGCTCTTCCATGAAATTCATTTTGCTGCTATAGTAACCAAGATGGAACTGCTATTTGTATGTTATTGTGATACATGAAACATTACCCTTTCAGAGGTGTTTTTTTTTTTTTTTTTAGTTTGTAAGAAATCTTATATGCAAGATGTGTTAGAGTACATCTTATCAAAGTGCTAAGTGTGTTCTTGGTGAGCACTGCTATATGAGGTTAGGCATTATCATGGAAAAGAATCAGGTTGTTTGGCTCTGGTTGCTTTGTGAACAACTTCAGAGTTTTGCAGTAGCATACTACATTGGTGGTCTGCCCTCACTCTAGAAACTTGACCAGTATTCTGTGGTTGAAGAAGAAGAATATTCCCATGACCTTTCCAGAAAGCTTGATTTTACCAGATGCAGAGTCATATTCTTCTGTTACAAACTTTGTTGCTTTCTTTCTCACTGCAAATAGTAACAGTATGTGTCATCACCAGTTATGATTCTGTTGAGTATTGGATTTCCTTGTGTGGAACCATTTCTATTTCAGTGCAAAAGCCATTCAAGCATTATTCTCACCTGAGGACTGTGAGGCACACACTACACTGTGCTTCCACTTTATTAGTTACACCCCTGCTGTGCACACAAATGGTTTGCCTCACAACATGCAAGTCATATGACCACAGTTTTGGATATAAATGCAGCAGAACAACCTTTCTAGTATCAGTGAAGCGTACAAACCGTAGCAAGAATGGGGAAAAGGAGTGATCTAACGGACTTGAAACGTGGCATGGTAGTAGGTGCTGGACAAAGCATCTCTGAAACAGCAGTTCTCCTGAACTTTTCACGCACCACAGTTTCAAGGGTATATCGAGAATGGTGCAGCGAACAGGAAAGATCCTCTCAACAGCACTCCTGTAGAAGAAAATCGCTTGTTGGTGAGAGAGGTCAGTGGAGGATGGCTAGAATAGTGCAAGCAAACAGATGGGCCACAGTGTCGCACATCACGTCAGAATACAACCTTGGTGTGCAGAACAAAATATCGCAACAGACCACTAGTCGCACTTTGTCGCAAATGGGCTACAACAGCCGACGGCCACATCGCGTACCTTTGTTATCAATGAAGAACAAGAGAGCACAACTCCTGTGGGCACAGCAACACCAGCACTGGACTATCGAGGATTGGAAAACAGTTGCTTCATCTGACAAGTCTTAAGTTCCTGGTGCACAGTGTTGATGGAAGGCTCAGAATTTGGCGAAAACAACATGAATCCGTGGACTCGTCATGTCTGACGACTACTGTGCAAGGTGGTGGGGGCAGTGTTATGGGGAATGTTTTCTTGGCATATGTTGGTCCATTGATACTCATAGATTCACATCTGAATGCCACATTGTTGCTGACCAAGTGCATCCATTCATGTTGACAGTTTATCCTCAGTCAGATGGTTACTTCCAGCAGGATAATGCGTGGGTGCACAAAGCCCGAATCACTATGGAATGGTTCCAGTAACATGACAATGGCTTATCTTTGCTGCAGTGACCCACTTAGTCCTCGAATCTCAATCCTATTGAACATCTTTAAGATGAGCTGGAAAGGGCTGTTCGCTGCAGGCCTACACCTCTGTCAAATCTCAAGGAACTGCGTGACACACTCATGTCTGCATGGTACTCCATTCCTGCATGTTTTCAGCATCTTGTTCAATCCATGCCTAGACAAATTCATGCTGTTTTGAAGGCTAAAGGGGGCTCAACACGCTACTAGGTAGGTGTACCTAATAAAGTGGCAACACAGTGTATGTGCAGATCTTCCTGTAGTAGAGATGCTCATTTATGACAGTGGATATCCATGGCTAACACTTACCAACTGTGCAATTAGCATCAAATTTTACATCTCTGTTGTCAGAGATAGCATCAACCTGCTGAACAAAGCACATCATCTGAATACATGATGTGCCTTGCCCAAGCCAGTCATCACCCTGCTTGACTTGCTGCATTATGGCCTCAGCTGCACCATTAAATACCAAATGAACCAATCATCACCCTGCGGTGACATATGCCCTTCATAAAAGTGTTTGTACATTCCTTCACTTATGTCAGAAGGCACAATGGCTATCATAAACTGCAGATGCCTGTCTGTAAATGCTTGTGCTACTCACCCCTTCTGTTGTCTAGAAATACACAGCTTCATACTGCTCTTTGGATTCTTCATACTGCTCCATGGCAGTGTTACAAACATGCACCTTACAACAGTTAATGCTACATTAATGCTGTTTCAGCAACTCTCTCATATCCTTTGAAATCACAATGTTTGCAATTCACATTTGTCAGTCATTTTTGTTAGCTCATTTTTATTTGAATGACCCAAGTACATTTACACTCTTATTGTAGATTTGAAGTATTCTGTCATCAACTTTGTTGCATTTTCTTTACTGCTGCAAAAGCTAATCAGAGTTGAAATAATTGATTGCATTGAGCAAGGAGAATTCCCAGGATAAAAGAATGGAATTTCTATTCTGAACTGTGTATACAAGGTTTTTAAAATAAGTTGTTTTATACTTGCCTGTGTTTTTGAAACACAGTTTGGATTTAGTTTAGCATATGATAAAATATTCTTATACAGTTTTTAAACAATTATACTGGTGACAGGTTATTTTTATATGGCAGTTTCATTAACTTTATTGTTTTATTTTTTTTTGCTTAGGTATCAGTAAATACTTCTCTGACAGACTTGCTTGCCTATCTGCAGCATTTAATTGGATCAACAAATATGAAATGTCTTACTCCAGAAAAGGTATAACTATTAAATATCCAATTTTATGTGATAATTGAACGTACAGTACATTAGTATAAAATAAATAACTGCAAACTTTGATGACATTTATTCATGCATTAGTGGAAAGCTTTTTGATTGAAGGAAATGGTCTTGCCTTATGTATATCTATGTGCGATCCAAATGACATCATGTAGGGGTTGGAACTGGAGAATAAAGGAGACACTTCAACTATGTGTGGGTTGTTTATTATAGAAGTGCGAGACTGATGTCAATACAGTAATACCCCGACTTATGCGAACTCGAAGTTACGCAGTTCTTGATTTTTTCGTTTGGTATATATCTAAAATTAGCTTACCAGTGATTTGTAAGTCAAATCATAAAGCTTGGGTGACAGCTTCCGTTTTTGAGGACTGGTTTGGTCACCACTTCATACTCGAAGTCGAACATTATTGCAAGTCTAAACAGATTCCATTTAAAGTGATGCTTCTTATTGACAATGCACCCGGTCACCCTCCTGCCACCCTAATTAATTTCGGCCCACGTATGAAAGCTGTGTTTTTGCCTCCAAACACAACCAGCTTGCTTCAACCGATGGACCAGGTAGTCATCAAAACATTCAAGGCTTACTACACGAGGCGTTCATTTGTATTTCTGAATGAAGCTATGACAAAATAGTGAGATATCTGTTAAAGAATTTTGGAAACAATTCAATGTTTTAGATGCCATAAGAATCATTGAAGAACCTTGGGATTAAATTCACAAAAAAACATTGAATGGTGTCTGGAAGAAACTTTGTCCTTTTTTTTTTTTTTTTCAAAAACGAGACGAAAACAACACCAGAAACTGATCATGTTGCTCATGTGATAGAAGAAGTTGTTAATCTTGCCAGCCAATTAGATTTGGAAGTCAATGGTGATGATGTCAACAAGCTGTTGGATTCACATAGTCAGGAGCTGACAATGAATGAGCTCATAGAGATGCGTGAGCAAAATGTCACTGAAGTATCCGACACTTCAGACCCAGTTCCACCAGAAAAGCACATGACAATTGCAAGTTTGACAGAAGGTCTCAGCTCAATTGAAAAGGGCTTAAATTTTAGAACACATAGACTCCAACAAAGAACGCGTTATAGCTACAAAGCAAGGAATAAAAAAATTATTAGCTTGCTACGAAGAAATTCTGTGTGAAAAAAAGAAGGCACTGTGTCGTCAGACGAATTTGTTAGATTTTATGAAGCCATCAACATCGAAATAACTTTTTTACGTAACTCATTTATTTTTAATACATATTTTGTATTAATATGTATAAATAACTGCAATTTTATTAAATATTTTTCTTCTAAACTAGTGCTTTTGTTAGTCCTTGGTCCCAATTAAACAAAATTTATATGTATTTATATGCAAAGTTGTACCCCGACTTACGCGAATTCGACTTAAGCGATTTTCGTCGGACCCACCTATCGCGTAACTTCGGAGTATTACTGTACAAGTAATCCTATCCACATGCAGATGCCTGTGCTGACAAAATAATTATATATAATTAGTATAAAATAAATATCACAAACTTTAGTGGAATTAGTGGAAAACTTTTTGATTAACACATTCACTGCCAGAACACAAACTTGCATCAAAACAAACTGCAATTTTCTACCTTAATGCAAATATGCATCCATTTAATTGCAGTCATTAAAGGAGTGCTGTAAAAGGAAAGGCACGTGAAATGAACAACTGTTCTATAGCAGCATGCTGATTGAACTATGGGCTATTTGCATTACAGGTGGGATTTTGTTTAGCATCAGTCACATCTAGAGAGCACTATAAAAGCTGTATACTTGGTTCACAGTTTCATGCATTCTTTGCTTATGTTGAAGTTATTTTATCTAGTTTAATATCTTCTACAAGAAGAAAAGGTAAAACTTTTTGATCATTATGCTTGCTGACTTTTAATTCTTTAGTTTGTGAAAAACAAAACATCCTTAGTGTGTGCTTACTACTAAAATTTAGTGTAAAAAGTGTTTTCCTCTAAAATTTTACCCTAGAGTTGTTATAATGGATCCACAGCCTGGGACGTCAGCACTGAAAAGGAACAGGGATGGACAGTATGTTGAAGCTGATGACATTGAATCTACTCTTTATAATATGCGATCTAATACAGAATTCTGTCGAAGAGATGAGAATTCTGAATCTTGTTCGAATGCATCTGTCGATGTTGGAACACAACAAACAACAGATGTCGATGTTATTTTCAGTGATGATTCTTCACAGATGAAATCACTTCCATTTACTAACATGCAGTGTCTTCTTGTTTCAGCACCCCAAGAGAGGTGTCCTAAGGTACACAGAAAGGATCCTCAAATATAAGCAGCAGCAAATAATTGTTAATAGAAATAGTCTTGTCTTATTTAGATCTATGATGTAATCTGAATGATGTCATATAGGGATTGAAACTAGAGAATAAAGGAGGCATTCTCAACTATGTATGGATTATTTATTATAGAACTAAGAGAACTGATGTCATCATAAGTAATCCTATATTTGAATGCAGGTACCTGTGCCAATAGAAACTGAAAATATCAATAGTTACCACTTCCTCATTATTCATCTTTATATATCTCCAAAAAATAACCAGACACAAATGAGTTTTACGTTGGTGTGGCTTCCAGGTTTTTAGATAGCTTAAGAGTTGGCGGTTAATTGATTTCTCCATTACTTTAGAAAGAGTAGAAATAAGTACAGTGGGACAATTATTGGATGGGAGGGATTTGTCACCCTTTTTTATGAAAAAATTGCTGTCTGGTTATGAGCAAATTTCCAAGAAGGGAAAACACCTTTGGAATAAGAAATTTAAAAAAATGACACAGGACAGGAGTAAGTTCAGGAATCACAGGTTTTGAGAACAAGCGGAGAAATATCATCAGGACCTAGAACTTTCTTACCATCAAGATTGTTCAAAATCCTTCTAACATCCTTTTTTGACGAAAAACCACAGGACACATTGAATGTAGTGTACTGGGAATGGTAGGAGGTGGTTTACCAGGATCATCAATACACAAGTTGAAAGAAAGGTAGGATGCTAGCAGGTCAGCTTTATCTTTAGCTGAAGTGCAATAGAACCATCTGGTTTTGACAGAGGTGGGAATAGAGATGGGCAAAAGTTGCAACCAGTAGCTTTGACAAGACACCAGGATACTTGACTACCATTTGTACAAAAAGCGAATTTTCTACTCTTAGCCTGTTAGAAATCTAGTTTGGACTGATTAATAACTGCTTTACAATTGGTGTGAGCTTTGATGTAGGCAGAAAATGAACCTGGAAATTTGGATACAAGCCAATTGTGATATGCAATATTCTTATCTTGAACAGCCTTAGCACATTTATTGAAAAATCAGGATTTAGATAAAGGTGGAGTGTGGAATAAAGGATTTCAACCCTACAAGAATAATTTCATCGACACAACCTGAGCAAACTTTGAGATTAGAAGATTTGAAACAGTAATCTGACTAAGGAAAACAAATCTTTTCCTTGGTCAGATTATGCTTTCTTGTAATGCCAAACAACACGAGGTTGAGAATGGCATTAAGAGATAGGCTCCATTGGAGTAGAGACCATCATCAAGTTGTGATCTGAAGTGCCTCCAGGCACTTCAGATCACAACCTTTCTAAGTGTACTTAGAAAGGTTGTTTTTGAGAAAAAGATCAAGTGTGTTGAACAATCTGTGTGAGGTAATTGCAGCCTTGGCATCTCAACCAGCTGGGTCTGTGTGACTAGAAAACAGAAGCCAGCTGGAGTTGTGAAGGTTAAAATCACCAAAAAAAAATTGCTATGCTGTTAGGAAGTTGGACTGGAGAAAGTCAAGTTTCAAAGAGTTCCAAGCAAGTGATTAGTGGAGTTAGGAGAGTGATATAGGCAGCAGATGAATTTGACAGTGTGGTAGGGTGATTTTAAGCCAGAGAAGATTGAAAAGAGGGGATCCCAAATTACTGTCTCTGATAAGGAATACGTATGCACAAGTACCACCTTTCAAGTGAAAGGAATCATACAGCAGTTACTTAATACAGCAATAAATTAAGTCTGTAATTAAATTATGGCAGTGTAGTCTAATCTTGAAACTGCCTCACAAGCTTCAAGCAGTGTTTTTCTGACAGTTGTTTCTAGATTTTTCCCCTTACCCACTGATGCATTTGTACCTATTGGCACTATCAATAAGAAGGGCTTTCATCTGGCCACAACGGGTTCGAGCCTGTGACCACCGCATATCCCCGGAGCAATATGGCCTTAGTTACTAATGCTCCTAAAAACCAAATAACAACAACATCTGCCTACGGCAAATTTCAAGGTAGCTGGGCTGCAACCTGGATCATCTAGCTCCATAGTATGAATATACTGTAACCTTTAGAACAGTTTTCCAAAGTGTTGTTTGTGTCCAACGAAAGCTGTTCTGGAATCATATCATCATTGTCTTTCTGATCTCCTTTCACTGCATATCCTAATGTTATCATCTGATTAAGATACAGTTGAGTAATATATTAATAATTTAATACATTTATTTCTTTACATGCTTCATGATTTCCAGCTACTGGGCAGTTTTAGTATTGGTAGTGGTAGATGATGCAAGGAATGTGCAGCATAAGCAAAAAAAATTAAAAAAAAAAAAAAAAACACTACCCACCTCATCTGTCCATCCTCTATAAATTTGTCTAATACTTCCTTTAAATTTATTCACACTTTCCTTTTTTAATTTTAAATTTTGTGTATCCTTAAGTGTTTCATATGAGGATGAGTTAGGATGCCATCTGCATTTAATTTACTGTCTGTTTAAGGCCTCATGTCTTCTTGCAGGTACCTAGTTTCCAGATACTGCAATTTGCAAAACTGAAATCTTTCTTGGTAAGGGTACCCTTTTATGTCTCTGACCAGTCTTCTTACTCTTCTTTCCACTTGTTACAGCAGATCCACATCCTTCTAAAAATGAGACTTCCGGACCTGTATGCAGTACCCAAGATGCAGCTTAACTATTGTCTCAACGGGACAATCTCCTTGTTCCTGCTGGCAAAATTATTCTATCTCATTGACAACTGTCATAGCAATCCAATGTTAAGGTCTGTGAGCATATACACTGTGCAGAGAACTTCATATTAGACTGCCCTCTGTCTTTTTATTTTTTCACTACCTTCACCATGGTACTTCCCAGTTGGTATGTTATTTTGGGATTACTGCTTCCCGTATGTGGTGTCTTCAGTATTAAACCTCAGCTGCCACTTCTCAGCCATCTATCCAATTTGTTACCATAGTAGGTAGTATGCCTTGATTTCTGATATTAACCACCCTGTTGACCTTGTATCATCCACAAACTTAGACATTAAATTTGATGTCTTCATCAGTATCCTTATAAATATTGGAAACAATAAAGGGATCAGAACTGAACCCAAAATAACTCCACTAATAACATTAGTCCAAGAAGAGCACTGCCCATTAATAACCACTCTCTGCCTCCTGCAACTCAACCATTCCTTTTTCCAGCAGTAACTTATACCTTATTGTCACCCTTATCCAATTTGTATAGTATTCTTTCATGTGAAACAGTAACAAAAGCTTTGCTGAAATCCAAGTATATGATGTCAAAATTCTTTTTTTTGCATCTGGTTCCTTTGTTACTACATAATAGTAGCAAATCACATTGGTCATACAAGAAATTCCCGTAACAAATCCATACTGTGATTGCTGTATAACTGCATTCTGTTGTGATGGTGCTATATTACTTCTTTAATCACTAAGTTTTTTAATCACTCATTAGTTTCCTTGGCACAGAAATCAAGCTTACAGAACTTTGATTACTCATATCTCCCTTTGATCACATCCCTCTTTATGAATAGGAGTGACATTTGCACGTTTCCAATCCATAGGGACTTCCCCTGAATCTAAGAATGCTTTCATGATTATGGCTAAAGGTTTACTTATGTCTTTGCCTCTTGCCTTTATTATAATTAAATATATTTCATCAGCCCAAGTACCTTATTCACTTTTAACCTCAACAGTTTCTCTTCCACTTTACTCTTAAATAAACTATAAACTGACACAATTTGGCTTTAGTAGCCCTTGTGTCATTAAACTTAACAACAACAACCACTTTACTCTCAGTTTTCACAGAATCATTTAGCTCCCACTTATAAGTTGGTATGTCCATCCCTAAATAATTCTTCATATGTGAGTGTAGATACAACTTACATATGAAATTTGTCAACAACCAGAACCAAATCCAGTAGTTATGCCATTCCTATCTACTGGGCTAATGTAGTTCGTTCATTTCCTTCTAGTGTTAAAATAAGCAAAGGATTGTTTGCTACTTTTCTTTGCATTCCTAGCCAAAGGCTTTTTTCATGACTTGATTGCAGACTAGTTTATACTTGTTGTGTATTTGTGTCCCCTGTTAATGGGAAAATCATCCCATGCATATTCCTTCTCTGTCACTAGTCTCATCAATTCATCTATTTAAGTATAAACCTTGAACAGTATCTTCTAGTTAGTATGAAAACCTTCATAACTTCTACAGTTACTTCCCTCAATGCTTCTCATATACAATTTATAGTTGGTAACATTAGCAGCTGGTCCCACTGAAAATAATTTAAAACTCTCTAAGAGCATTTTAGTCACCTTTACAAACGAAATCCCTTCCATTTACTCTTGACAGTAGTTATATCTTCATGCAAACCCCACATTAATAGATTATGATCACTGGTGTGTAGTAGTTTCTTTATCTGGAAATTCTTAATGCATGAAGAGTCACTGCTGATAATCAGATTAAGAGTACTTATTGCTTTTCCTTGTTACCTGTCTAACGTGCTGTTGTTAAAAGTGTCCAATAAATCCAGAAAGTGTCTACTATGTGAACGACTAGCCCACAAGTTACAGTCAGTATCTGAAAAGTTGAAGTCCCCATTTTAAGACATTTTGATTTACTTGTCCACTCTATTTGTATAGCTCTTCATTATACTCATCATGATCATTTGGCATATAACACACTGCTCACTTTTGTTTTTCCAGTCCTTATGTCACACCAAGCTGATTAACCATTACATTGGCCACCTATGTCTATTGGGTGCACTGCCTTAAAGTCTGTTCCTTAAGTTAACCAAGAACATAATCTCTCTCTCCTCCTCCCTCTGACCTTTCTATAAAAATTTTACTCTCAATATTGAAATAATTCTGCATCCTCTATGTCAGAGTGTTATTATATTTCTGATATTTCTACAATGTACACATTTGATGATCTATCCAATACTTCAAATTCCTCAAGTTTTTTACTATACTCTTAACATTAGTGTACAAGCAAGTATATGTGCATCTGTTTTTGCACCTAGTAACCCTAACATAACCCATCCCCATGTAACTGCTTATCCTGTGAGGGCCTCCAGCAGGCCTTGTAATCTCCCATGCCTTGTTTTCCTGGCCACCACGTGTCCCAATAGAAGCCAGTCAAGAATAAGTTTCACCTCTGCCTACAGCTACTGTTAAATTATTAGACTATGCATCATGCCAAGCTAGCAGTTTTTTCCCTGACCTACCTAACATTGTCTCGGTAGCATCAGCAAATATTCTTGCACTCCTTCTCTATAATCGTATCCTATTCCTGTGTAGAAACACTCCTGTTAACAAACACAGTCCATGCTGAGAAAAATTCCACCCCATGAGACTTGCAGGCTCTTCAGGGCCAAATTAATTGACAAGGTTCTCATCATGTACTTTCTCCTGTCGTGCCTGAGCAGAATTGTATTCACTTTCAAATTTAATCCTAACTCATGACTTTTTCTCAACATTACCCTATATCTGGTAAGTAAATTTTCATATCTCCTATTCTTAATATATATCATTAGTGCCAACGTATGCAATAGTATCGCCTTTTGTGCTCTTGAACCTTTTGTTATTAACTTTTGTCCATGCCAGACACATCATGGTCCTGTTCAGCCTATCCTTTTTGCACAATATATTTCCCATTTTCCTTATAATGGCTGCCTCTAACACTGTGCTTTCTGATGCACAAATGTTGTTGCGCATCAAAAGTGAGCAAATAAGAGAGAGAGAGAGAGCGAGCTTGATGGGGCCCACCATTTTAATTCCTTGAAGGGCATCAACTCTGTTCTTCAAGTTCTCAAATGTCTATCAGAAGTATAATTTGCACTTAATTTCCTCACACCCTGCACCGAACACACACAAAAAGACACCCACTTTAATTGTATCATATCCCATTTCAGATAAGCTCACACAAACAACATTGAATAAGTAGCACATTTTATAAAGCTGTGATCCATAGGAGTACTGCCCTCTTGAAATGTGTGTATATGTGTGTACAGGTATCATGGTGGCTCCAATGCAGTAGCCCATCTCCACCTTTGTTTTCTGTGTTGGTGTAGAAACTCTAGGCCACTTTGCCACCAGGGAGCAGCTGCCTGGTGCCCGTCCCCAGGCAAGATGAAACCGGCCTGGGTCTACTGTCCTATATGTTCTTATGTGCACAAAATCCTGCACCCACTGGAAGCAGTGCAATACCAGTGGGTGCCAGCAATCCCGCTCCCAGGTTGCCCAGACCTGGAAGCCAGCAAAAAAAAATAATAATAAATAAATAAATACAAAAAAAAATAAAAATAAAGTGGCATAGTTACCCATAGTAGTATCACTACATATTTTTAGGTAAAAATGGCACTCAATGCTTAAATTATAGCAATTTAACATTTACCACTGCTTAATTAAGTTTGCTGATAATAGTGCAGAGTCCAAACAAGGCCTGGAGTAGCACTAAAACGAGTATGGCTTTTAACATTACATCATCTACACTATTTACGATATAAACATTTAGTTGTTGACAAGGCCATCTCGGACAAACACAAGAGCAACCAACACAGCACCTTATGTTTTAAGTCTTCTCCCAAACTGAAGGATTCTTTACAAGTCCTCACCTGAGAGCCATGTACTTACACAAAATCACAGCTGTAGTTTAATTGTAAGTAGTATGCTTGCTTCAGTCTCCAAAGCAGGTCAGATATGTCCAATATAATACCCAACACAGAAAAGGCAAAAAGTTCGTTTGTCTCCAGTTTTGTCCAAAACAACAATGTTGATAGTATACAGAGCCATCGAACGCATTTAGCCTGAAGTCCATGTCCAAGAAGTCACTGCGAACAGAGTCCAAGTCACACCAGATCTAGAAATTGCACCCATTTTTTATACTGTGGTTCTAGGTTAGGTAACATGTCACAATATGGAAACTATGCTCCAAAGCCCATTTCCATCTATTACTTTAGATTTTCAAGATCGGTGAAGTGAACTGCCTAGCAGTTTGAGCTCTCAGCTCAATTCTCTTCTTGAAAGCCAAGGTGGAGAAAATCTGTAATGCCTTGAAATTAGTTTTTTATTTTCCACAAGTAGTAGTGGTGGCATGTGAAGCAAGCAAGAAATTGTATGAGCTTTTCAGCATCAGCCAAAAAAAAAAAAAAAAAAAATCACACCATTCCCTCCAAATGCCTGTCCAGTTCCTCCTTAAATTTATTTAACCTATCAACCTCCACAACGACAGATGGAAGTTTGTTCCAACAATTAACCACCTGCTGGCTAAAGGCAAATTTCTGCACATCTATTCTACATCTGTCTTTTCTTAATTTGAATTTATGCCCCCTTAGGTTCGTAATCTGAACAAGTGGAAGGATCCCATCAGAATTCAGTGTGCTCAATCCATTCAAGCCTCTCTTGGTAAGAGGATCCCTTCATTCCCCTCACCAATCTTGTTGCCCTTCTCTGTACACGCTCAAGCAAATCGACATCCTTCCTAAAATGAGGCCTCCAGACCTGTACGCAGTACTCAAGGTGTGTCCTGACCATTGCCTTATACAGAGGGACAATCACCTCCTTTTCCTTGCTAGCAAAATTCCTATATATCATTGACAAAACCCCATGACCTGCCCTGTCAGCCTGTCTGCATTGCTCAGAAAACTTCATATCTGACTGCACAATTACTCCCAGGTCTTTTTCATTTTCTACCACCTTAAGTGTAGTACCACACAGTTGGTACGTTTCTCTGGGGTTACTTCTACCCATATGCAGTACTTTGCATTTGTCAAGGTTAAACTTCAGTTGCCACTTCTTAGACCATCTGCACCCAAATTATCTAGATTCTGTTGCAGTAGCACACTGCCATTACTGTCATTAACAACCCTGCCAACCTTTGTATCATCTGCAAACTTCAACATTAAGCCTGATATACCTCCATCAATATCATTTATAAATATACAAAACAACAGTGGACCGAACACTGTGGGACTCCACTAATAACATTAGTCCACGAAGAGCAGCACCCATTAATTACCATCCTCTGTCTTCTCCCACTCAACCATCCTTTTATCCATTGTAGCAACTTACCCTTAATACCATTCTGCTCTAATTTGTACAATAGTCTTCCATGAGCAACAGTGTCAAAAGCTTTCTGAAATCCAAATATGTGATATCAGAATTATTTTTTGCATCAAGTTCCTTTGTAACCACATCATAATATCCTATCAAATTTGTCAGACAAGACTTTCACTTAACAAACCCATGCTGTGTCTGAATTATTGCTGCAGTCTTGTTTAGATGCTCCTGCAATGCATCTTTAACCAGTGACTCCATTATTTTACCCGGAACAGAAGTTAAACTATCTGGTCTGTAATTATTCGTGTCACCCTTCGATCCCCCTTTGTGAATTGGGGATACATTTGCACATCTCCAGTCCGTGGGGACCTCCCCTGCGTCCAAGGATGTTCTCATAATTATGGCTAAGGGTTTGCTTACTTCCTTTGCAGCCTCCTTTAATATAACTGGTTAGATCCCATCCACCCCAGGTGCCTCTCTTTGTTTAACTTCAATTTTTCCTCCACTTTGCTCTCAGTTATTACAAAATCATTAAGCACCCTGCTACAATTTGATAACCTTCTGCCATTTTCAAACCTTAATAACTCCTCATGTGTGAATGTAGATGCAGAATACTCATTCAGTTTGTTTGCTATCTGAGCATGATCATCCACAGTCGAACCATCGATATCAAGTGGACCAATCAGATTCATTCCCTTCCGTTTAGAATTTATATAAGTAAAGAAATCCTTGCTGTTTTTCTTAGCATCTTTTGCCAAACATTTCTCGTAATCTGCCTTCGCCTGCCTAACCTCCTTTGTGACCTGATTACAGACTAGCTTATATCTGGCCGACCGGGCTAGCCGAGTGGGTAAAGTACCTGCCCGGCAACCCAAAGGTCGCGGGTTCGATTCCCGCCTCGGGCTTGGATCAAAGTACTGCAAAAACCTTGGGAGGTGCAATATGGCCACAGAAGCCGATGCGCCAATAACTACCAAATCAAAAAAAAAAAAAAAAAGAAGCTTATATCTGCCATAGGCTTCTGGGTCGCTTGATAATTTATATGCATCCCATGCATTTTTCTTCTCTGTCACGAGTCTCATTAGTTCGTTTGATAACCATTTAGGCCTAAACCTTGAACATTATTTCTTAAGAGGTATGAAACTTTTAGTAGCTTCCACGATTAATTCCTTGAATGCTTCCCACTTAGAATTTACTGTTGGTAACATCGTCAGTTGATCCCGATGTACAGAATTTAAAAACTGTCTGAGACCACTGTACTCACCTTTACGGAAGCAAAAACCCTTTACCCCTGATGGTAATTATATCTTTAAGTAAATCCCACATCAGTACACTGTGATCAATGCCACCTAGTGGTTCCTTTATCTGCAAATTCTTAATACACGAATGATCACTACTGATAACCAGATCAAGAGTATTAACCTCTCCGGTTGCCTCTCGAACATGCTGCTGCAGAAAACAATCATCCAATAAATCCACAAAAGTCTTACTAGTGTGTGAGTGACCAACCCACAAGTTCCAGTCAATATCTGGGAAGTTAAAATCCTCCATTATAAGACATTCTGATTTACTAGCCCACTCTATTTCTCTGTACAATTGTTCATTGTACTCATTCGCGTCATTAGGCCTATAACACACTCCTGCTCTTATTTTTGCTTTCGCAGCGCTTATGTCACACCAAACTGACTCAACCTTTCTGTACACTTGGTACTCCCCAGATTCCAATTCTGCATTCCTAATATCAGTGTGACACCATGTCTCTGATATCCCAACAATATCTCCTTTGATGTCTTTATTTTTACATTTTAAAGTATGTTTACATTAGCCTCCGTGAGATCTGGAACTGCAATTTTTAGGTCCAATCTGACCTGTGAGTATAATAGGCAATGGAAAAGTACGTGGTCCCATGTCTCCAAGCCTCCACAGGTGCAATAAGGATCAGGTTTCATTCCTCTTTCAAAGAGCATAGAACGGAGGGAACCATGACCTGTAAATAAATAAAATATAGTCATAGAGGGTGTAAACCACGGGAAAACTTGAATCTTTAATACAAAATTAGCTTTAGGAACAAATTTCCTAGTAACCAATCCATGCTCACTTTCATCCCAAATGATTTGCCACACCTTTACAAGTTCCTCCCAAATTCTGGTTTTTTCTATCTTTAAGTTGTTTGCTGGATTTGAGGAAATCCCCAAAACTTCTGTAGCAAAACCCTTCCTGAAACGACGAGTCATTGCTCTGTATATAATAAACAGGTCAAGGGGCATCATACCAACGAATACCTGTAAAACATTATTAGATACTGTTCTAGGAGCACAATTGATAGCCAAAAGAACAAATCATTGTAAGGATATCAGTTTGGTATACATATTTTCACTTTGATAACATTTCTCAACCATACACTGATGGCATAAGACACAATCGGTAAGAATATTGTCATATAGTATGATGAAAGAGTTTTCTTCGTCAATCCCCATTCTTATATATAAATAATATATAAGAATGGGGATTATATATATAATTGTATATAAAGCTATGTAATTTTGTATATATATGAATGTATGTAAACTGCGTATTAATAAATGGAAATGGAATGGAAGGTCCTCTTGAATAGTGCAATACCCACCGGTATTGCACTACCTCCTGTGGGTGCAGAATTTGTGCTTCTTGCACAACAGTTTAATAGCACACCCAGGCCTGGCTCCTCGTGCCAGGGACAGGCACCAGGTAGCAGCTGCCCAAGTGTTGGCTGCTCCCTGGTGGCTAAGTGGCCTGACACACCCGACACATACAAACAATCCTTGAAATACTGACTTTTATTTACTGTCCTGTTCTAAATTGAACAAAATTAAGCTCAATTAAATTAAATTAATTTAACTAGGTAAAAAAAAGTGTGTGTGTGTGATTTTTTTTTTTTTCCTTTTTTTTCCCCCCCTCGATCTTCATTCTTCACCTCTCTCACGTAAGGCCCATTTAACAGTATTACTGTTAAATGGGCTCTATGGGCGTATGCCTAGAGGCCGCCCCGACACAGTACACACACATACACAAAATGCCCTCTTAAATTAATAAAACTGCCTGTGTACTTTCCAATTTTTCGTGAATGAAACGGGTGCATATAGAATGTCTCTTCGGCTGTGGCAAATATAATGGAAGAAGACAGGTGAAATGATTCAAGAGGACTAGTGCGAGGACACTAGCTATTTTTCTTGGCAAAGATTCAAACTCACATGACATGAACTGTAGGGTTTCATTACCCTATACTGGAGTGGGCAGTTTAGGGTAATGAAAAAAAATGCAGTGTAAAACTTCAGTATGTTATAATGGGGCAATTGTAATTATCTGTACAGTATGTAAATAGTGCGAAGGTGCCAGGAAAGCTGGCTGGGACTGCCTAGCACAATGAATAAATAAATAAATAAATTTTAAAAAATGCCCTCTTCAGTTCTTTCCCAAGCCCCAGTGCTCCCACTCCATTGAGCTCTTTGCTTTGCTGCTTTATCTGAGCCATGATTTCTGTTTGAAGTTGACTGTATATTGTAGGGGTGGCCAACCCTATCACACATGTGCTACGTAAAACCACTTGTTAGTGGCACACCTACTGCTGTGAGGTATAAAAAAAAAAAAAGACAAAATCAGAAATCGACATACAGTCTAAATTCACTTTTTTTATCAAAAATTATAACCAGATTTCAACATGATGGGAACTGGATGATTCATATTTACCACTGGATTTCAACGTCGCTGGAACTGATGATTCGTTTTTAGCATTAATGAGCTCCACACGACATCAATTTTGTAAGGGCAAATATTCATTAACCTAAAACATAAAATTGTTTGTTTTTTTTTTGTTACAAGCATTTAGTATATACAGTAATTCCTTTACGTAGTTGGCAAGAACATTTGGTCGTATGGATCATTTGGGAGGAGGTGTATTGATTCTGGTAACTTGTGGATATGCCCCAAGGTGCTTTTTACACTTGCAACATGATATGTAGCACACTGCACGGGGAAAAAAAGTACTGTTCCTTCTAGATACCTTTCTTTGGAAAGGGGTGATTCCATATCAAGTGGCCTAATTTTGAAGATGGTCCCTGCTCACCCATCTTCAATTTTGTTGAAACTTGGTGTAGATGTTTAAACAGGATTCCAAAGCAGCTGTGCAAAAATTCAGTTCAAAATATAGTATGCTTGAGGCACCACCACCCTTTTTGTGTAAGTCACTTGTGTTACGCAGAGCAAATCACAAAAAATTTTCAAAGTTTTAAGTGTTACTGTTGCACAACATTGAGAGGTATTGCTCTGAAACTTGGTATACCTAGATAACTTTTGGCAGAGAATGCAAAACTTTTGGTGTCCAGGCTCAAAAGCCTTCACATTTTTTACAATGCGGTCTAAAACTGGCACCAAAAATTTGTCGCAACAAATTTAAGCAAGACTTTTGAAAGTCATAACTTTAAAATAAAAACCTTTGGTACTGTCTTCTTTGGGCATTCCATTTAACATCTGCATGAATTCAGCCTAACTAAATATGAGCTCTTATACTTGTTTGCTGGCTGAGATATTTTCCTTCAAAAATAGACTCAAAATTTCACCAATCTTTAGGGGCAAATATCTTAATGTGGGACACCTTCAATTCTCTCATTTTTGCCACCATTGGAAAGAGCAGGTTTTAAGCAACAAGAATCATGGTTTTTCAGTTTTGTGTCTTGCTACTTAAGGCCTAAAAAATGGCCTTAAGCATTTTATATTTTCCACATAATATTTGCATATTTATTTGATGGTGAAGTTTCACATCTCAATAAGGACAGAACTATTGCATTTACAAAAGTGAAATTTTCTGCAATTACTCTTCCCTTTGGTTTAAGGAGAAAAGATATATTGCCAATGCACAAAAAGATCTATTTTTTACAATGGGGTGCAAATGGCAAGAAAAGAAATTGCGTGTGTTTCTTTAATGCAAGTTCCCAAGCCTGAAAAGTGGTCGTTATTCAGGATTCCAAGCATAAAGATGATGTTCTATTGGTTTCTAAGCTTGAAAGAAGTTATAACTGCAACAAAATCTATTTAAAACACAATACAATTTGAAATAAGCAAGTGGGTGTGAAGTTACTGAATCACTGCTTCGTAATGGACTGGAATTTTTGGTTGATGGTTGATATTACTACTTCAGGCAAGCTATATTGTCGTCCCATTGTTGGTTTTTTTTTTTTTTTTTTTTTTGGAGCTGGAAGATTGGCAATAATTTGTTGTTAAGGAATCCAGCAGACGTCTTGTCTAGCAGGTCAGTGAAATGAGCGAGCTGCTCCACGAGGATGCATGAAATTTACCAATACATCATGTTCTTCAAATGAAATTTCACAAATATTTCCAATCCACCAATTATGTCATAAATACAGGCAATGTATTGGCCAGGTTGTAAATTAGCAATTTGCACATATTGAATATTGCTTTCACTAGTCGGATCTGCACAAGCTACAAATGATGATGGTGTGTCATTTGATTTTGATACTCTGCAAACACGAATCTGTCTTGCATCAATAGGAATGAAGTGATGATTTTCTCTTGTTCCAGCAATAGTTTGACCATCTATGAATCTTTTCTCTTGAAATGGCCGTACTTGCTCAATTTACTCTTTAGAAACAGAACAGAATTTTATTCCAGTCACATGCTTGTCACAAAATTCAAACATGTTTCTTGGTGTCAGGATTTAGTTTTCAATTGGGCGTTGGAGACTTGCATATGCTGCCAATCGTTTTATTGTTCCACCAATTCCATCACATGGTGAACTTGCCATGGATAGTGCCAAAGAAATTCCATTCAGCACTGATAGCAAAATCCTTCTGATGATGACAAAAGTTAATAAAATTCTTGTATTGAGCTGCAGAACCAGCACTGAAGTAGTAAATGTGCCTGATTTCTGTCATGAAACTTCAATTATTCAATTAAGTTGGTTAGAAAAACATGCACTGCAATTGTGTCATGTTTGAAGTGGTCTTGGTGCATTATAGCCTTAGTTGCTAATGCGCCAATAAAATCCAAACCAAACCAAATCATGTTTGAAGGGAGTCACTGATTATCCAGAAACTTATATTCTGAAGTTCAACATCCTTGCAATAAATGACAAATGGATGCATTGTAGCCTGGCTATTCTCCCAGTGGAACCCTTGAACAGCATCTTGCACAACAAATGAATAATTTTCTGCAAAATTCATCAAGATGACCAATTCTCCTGTCATTAGGATTTCCTTTATTGACTTCAAATGGTAGCTTTGTTTAGCAATGTAGTGATGACAGGAAAGGTTAAATATCTTTGTACTCAAGTCTGCAATATTGTCTGCAAGTCTTCTATTGTTAATTGCTTCGTGTCCAGTGTTTTTCTGTCAATGTGTATCCATTGCTTGAATTCAATAATATCTTCTGGTTCATTGTTTTCAAAAATTTAGAAACTCTAGAAACTTTTTTAATTCATCTATTCCTGGACATTTTTCACACCGATGAAGCATACAATCTTTTGACTCCAAATCACAGACTGTTTTACCAATGAGAACCTTGTAATCACATTCAACAGGATTTGCTGCTAGCATTAACTTGACATTTTGATGGATTGTGCATACACATACAGAATGTGTTCTTGGTGCACCAACTGTGACACATCACTTGGGTCAAAGTTCACAAAATTTAGAAAATCCAATGTCAGATCCATTTCTATCTCAATAAGTTATAAACATTTCCTTTAAGTTGCTAAGTAGTAGTCACTTTTGCATTTGCATTTTTATTCCATCTGCATTTCTAATGGAAATGTAATCTTTCTTTCCAGAACATATACGACTAAATTCATCATCTTCAAAAAATTCCATGACCTTTTGCTTTACTTGCTCAGAAAGCTTTTTTCCTTGATTTGTTCCAAGTACAGGTGACCCCTGCTTAACTGATAATTCTTCCGGAAAAACTGAGCGCTAAGTGAATCCGCGCTAAGCGAGTGCCTCATTCCCATAAGGTAACATATGTATTTGTGAGTTGTGGTCGGTGCCATAGGATATTTCCTCATCAATAATAAACGGTAGTGAAAAGATGCACAAATATCAGTCAAAATATTTAATATTCGAATATTTGTACATATAAAATATTCTGCATTACATACGTATATAATTATGTGGTAACTACTTACGTATCAAAATTAAACTTAAAATTCCAATTAAAATCATAAATTTAATTGATCTAAATTGATTTAATTTAATTGATGAATTTAATCAAGAAAAATGTGTCGATTTTGGGTTGAACTTTGGCCCTCTTACAAATAAACTAAAAGGGGTATTAATTTTAAATCCCCCGCAGCGTTACCACCCAACAATAAAGTCAACCGATCCTTCGCCGCTTTGAAACCTGGCATGATTTTTCCTTCTCTCAATATGAAACTTCTTTTAGGCATTTGTTTCCACAAAAGTCCTGCTTCGTCTATGTTAAAAACTTGTTGAGAAGTATAACACATAATATCCTTCTTCAATAATTTTAACAAGTTCTTTTTTGAAAGTTTCGGCTCCTTAATCTGCACTTGCGTCTTCTTCCTGGATTTTAAATCTATTCAACCAGCTCTTACTAGCTTTAAATGGTTCCACTTTTTTTTTTTTTTTAGGTGAGTTTTCTTCAGATCATCATATTGGCTGATCTCTCTCTCTCTCTCTCAATTTTTTTTTTTTTTTTTTTTAATAATATTTAACTTAACTGAATTCTACATTGGATATTATCTTTAATAAAATCCTAATAGCCGGCCTAGCCCTATTTGCTTGCAATGGAACAGCTATCTTTCCCACTGCTAAAATTAATTCTTTATTTTTTTTATAATTGTTCTTACAGTTAAACTTGCAAGTCCTAAATTATGGCACACATCCGCTTGTTTTTGACCGGAATCGATTCGCTTCAAAACGTCTAATTTAATTTTAAATTTCAGTCTTTTTCTTACATTTATAGTCTTCGTATTGCACTCAGACGTTGTTGCTTTTTCATTCATATCGGCCATTATTAACTCTTCGAAAATGTAACTGCGTTGGTTGCATTAATTATGATACAATGTTCAAGTAAACTGTCCGTTTTGCACGATGTCTAATACGGTACTGAGTGACGACTAGACTTCGGATAAATGCATATAACGCAAATATTACAAGCAATATACTTGGTCATTTTTTTAAAATGTTGATCTCGGAACTACATAAGTCACTGTACTGCATTAAATTAGTGTGCGAGAAAATTTCACTGAGCGTGGGAAAATTTCTCAAGTTGGCGTGGGACACGTTTTAATGCTGTTTTTGTATTCATTTTCAAGCTTTCGGCTCCAACAGATGAAACGATTTTGTTAAATATGCCAAAAATGCAATCTGTAAAAGAGCGTTATAGTCAGATATGGGTTATAATCTAAGAACAGCGTTATAGCAAATCAGTGGGAAGCGAACCGCGTTATAATGGGGGCCTGCTGTATGGCCATGATTCCTTCTTCTGCTTTAAGTTTTCTAGCTTTCTTGACCATTCTTTCTGAGACACAACTCATCCATTGTTTTCTTTATGGATCAACTAACTGGAGCTAATGTTAATATTTGAAGTATTTCTGAATGACCTGATACCATCAACTTTTCTTTCAGCAGCTCATTGTAATCTAAGCTATTTCCACACCGACGACTTGCACTTGACTCCATGATGTCATTTGGATCCAAGCCACCAATAGATGCAATTTTACTGGCAATTACATCTTGTTCTTGACTTGCCTTCCTTTCAGAGGAGAAATACCAATAGCCATCAAACTTGTGTTCAAGCTTTCAGTCACATGCATTTTGTCATCATGGTCTGATCCAGATGAAGTTGATGTTCCTGTTGCTGCTTTTTGGCTGTTAGACTCTTTTTGGCGTGATGGGCACAGCTTCTGGCCTGGTTTTATGTCTACCTTTGTTATGTCTTTCAGGTAGTCTGCCATTGATAAATCAATTGGTTGTAAACTTCTTTCACCTATGATTTTTCCTCTGGAAAGTGTTGCAACATGAACACTGCAAAAATTCAAATTTTGTCAAAAGCAAAGCTTCATGATGTAGACAAATTGTGTCTTCTTCACCCAGTTTTAATCCACAACGTCGACCTATCATCTGTTCTTCTTCAAATTCAAATTCTTTAAATAATTTTAACCCAATTTTGCGTGTATAGGATAGCACATGACATTTAGATTTATCCATATGACTGATGGTGCATGAGTCCAGCTTATCTCCAGCAAAATCTTCTGATTCCATGGCTTTCATGCTGACTAATAAGTAGATGTTTCTGCAAGCAGTGAAAACTTAATTAACCTTATTATAGTCAAACAATAAAAAATAGAGGAACAAAATAAACAAAATGTTCATAGTGATGATAACACACATTAATAACAGCATGGTTCAAATATCAGCTATTTATACTTTTTTTGTATGATTCTAGAATATTCCAGAGTTCTAGAATGACGCTTCTTGATTAGACCGGGGTTCAAGCCCATGACCACCAAATACGGAGGATGCAGAAAGGTCAGGGAATGACCCCGCATATCCCCGGAGCAATATGGCCTTAGTTGCTAATGCTCTCAAATAACAAACAAACAGTTCTAGAATGTGCATCAGTTTTTTTTTTTTTTTTTTTCTGGAATTCAAGAATATTCTATAATTCTTGGGTATTCTTCTAGAATATTCCAGAATTCTAGAATATACTCTATTTCTAGATTATTCTAAACATTAGGCAGAATTAAGGAAGTGTTCTGGAACAAAAAAAACTCACAAAATAACAATACGGCATAATATTTAGGCTTAATTTTTTAAGGCCTTAAGCAAAGACACAAAACAGATAAACCATGATCCTTGTAGCTGAAATTCTGCTCTTTCAAGTGGTGGCAAAAACGAGAGAATTGAAGGTGTCCCACATTAAGATATTTGCTCCTTAAGATAGGTCAAATTTGACTTTCAAATTTTGAGTCAATCTTTGAAGTAAAATATCTCAGCCAGAAAACAAGTATAAGAGCTGATATTTAGTTACGCTGAATTCATGCAGTTGGTAAGTGGAATGTCCAAAGAACACAGTACCAAAGGGTTTTTTTTTTTTTTTTTTTCAAAGTTATGACTTTCAAAATTCTTGCTTAAATTTCTTGCAAAAATTTAAGTTTTAGACCACATTGTAAAAAATGTGGTTTTTGAGCCCAGGCACCAAAAGTTTTGCATTCCCTGCCAAAGTTAACAAGGTATACCAAGTTTCAGAGCACTACCTCTCACCGTTATGCAACAGTAACACTTAAAACTTTGAAAATTTTTTGTGATTTATTCCGCATAACACAATTGACCTCCACAAAAAAGGTGCTGGTGCCTCAAGCATACTACAGTAAACCCCCGCTATTCGCGGTCGCTGATTTAATATAAAATGAAACCTAAAAAAATGTGAATTTTAAAGCGCCGTGAACATTTTCTGCCATAAAAAAAACATGGGCGTGGCTAAAATTATCTTTCCCGGTCAAAACAGCACTCAGTGGGTGGGGGCAGAGGGGTGACAAAATCGCAAGCGTGGATGTTTCTCGCTAATCCTTGTTCAGTATGTGTTATGTGCTTGTCATGGAAGCTTTCGTCGTTTGCTTTTAATTTATATGCTTATAAATTGAATAAATTTATCAATTTATAAATTGATATGCTTACAAAAATGATAAATCTACCATTTTGCAGTGTAAAACAGACTTTTTCGAGTGTGTTAATGGAAGAAGTGACTTTATTGTGGACAAGTTCTTTCTAACCCCTACAAAAATATGACTACGAATAACAAGAGAAATGTGAAAATATCAAAGAAGGCGATGACATTAGCGAATAAAATTGAGTTATTAGATAAAATTTCTAATGGTGAAAGTGTCTCCTCAGTGGCAAAACATTATAAAATCAATGAGTCAACGGTACGATCAATCAAAAAATCGGAAGAAAAAATCCATCGTAGTGTCCATGAAAATGCGCTAATTGCTTCAAAAATTTGCTCTGTAACTCGTGATGTTAAATTAGAAAAAATGGAAAAGGCTTTAAATCTGTGGATAGAAGACCGAACTCAAAATAAGATTCCGTTAAGTTCACTCATCATTCGTGAAAAGGCAAAACTCCTTTATCAACACTTTAGCGAAACAGGTGATAGCACTGATGGGATAAGTTTTTTAGTTAGCAAAGGCACTGGGTTGAAAGATTTCTTTGAAATTTCCAATTAATATTACATTTAATATTAAATTGTTTCTTATTTTCATGTCGATACCTTATGCTTGCATTTCACTGTGTACTGTCTATGTACATAGTCATATTATGAAAGGACATATAATACATACAAAGACAAAATTTTAGACTAGTTTTTCTTATATTTCATACTTTGGAACGGAACCCCTTTATTACTATGGGAGCCGTAACTCAGTACAGTAAACCCCCGCTATTCACGGTATCTGTATTCGCGGTTTCGCGTATTCGCGATCGCCGATTTAATATAAAATGAAACCTAAAAAATGTGAATTTTAAAGTGCCATGAATATTTTCCGCCATAAAAAAACATGGGCGTGGCTAAAATTATCTTTCCCTGTCAAAACAGTGCTCAGTGGGTTGGGGGGAGAGGGGTGACAAAATCGCGAGCGTGGATGTTTCTCGCTAATCCTTGTTCAATATGTGTTATGCGCTTGTTATGGAAGGTTTCGTCGTTTGCTTTAATTTATATGCTTATAAATTGAATAAATTTATCAATTTATAAATTGATATGCTTACAAAAATGATAAATCTACCGTTTTGCAGTGTAAAACAGACTTTTTCGAGTGTGTTAATGGAAGAAAGTGACTTTATTGTGGACAAGTTCTTTCTAACCCCTACAAAAATATGACTACGAATAACAAGAGAAATGTGAAAATATCAAAGAAGGTGATGACATTAGCGAATAAAATTGAGTTATTAGATAAAATTTCTAATGGTGAAAGTGTCTCCTCAGTGGCAAAACATTATAAAATCAATGAGTCAACGGTACGATCAATCAAAAAATCGGAAGAAAAAATCCGTCGTAGTGTCCATGAAAACGCGCTAATTGCTTCAAAAATTTGCTCTGTAACTCGTGATGTTAAATTAGAAAAAATGGAAAAAGCTTTAAATCTGTGGATAGTAGACCGAACTCAAAATAAATTTCCATTAAATTTACTCATCATTCGTGAAAACGCAAAACTCCTTATCAACGCTTTAGCGAAACTGGTGATAGCACTGGCGGGATAGGTTTTTTAGCTAGCAAAGACGCTGGTTTGAAAGATTTGTTTGAAATTTCTAATAAATATTACATTTAATATTAAATTGTTTCTTATTTTCATTTTGATGCCATATGCTTGCATTTCACTATGTACTGTCTATGTACATAGATATATTATGAAGGTACATATAATACATACATAGACAAAATTTTAGACTAGTTTTTCTTATATACTTTGGAACGGAACCCCTTTATTACTATGGGAGCCATAACTCAGTATTTGCGGCATTTCTCAGGAACGTAACCCCCACAAATAGCGGGGGTTTACTGTATATTTTGAACTGAAATTTTGCACAGCTTCATTTGAAATCTGTTTAAACATTCATACCAAGTTTCAACAAAATTGAAATTCCTATAATCCTTTGGAATGACCCAAAGGATTATAGGAAATTACCATATCTCTCTTAACTTCCAGTATATGGGACATCAACTACCATGCTCCCCTTCCCCATACCCTGCTTCTTCCTACTAAGATCTATAAGACAATCAGTCCCAGTTATTGGTATTAGTAATCATTTGATTGAGCTTGTGTCCTTCGAGAATTGGCAACCCTTCCCTATATCAGTGAATTATCAGTGGAGAGAAAAAAACATTTCTTTAATACCTCATAGGTGCTGTTTTGTGCAGTACAGTTTTTTTTTTTTTTTTTTTTTTTTGGTAGTTGTTGGCGCATTGGCTTCTGTGGCCATAATGCACCTCCCAAGGTTTTTTTTTGCAGTACTTTGATCCAAGCCCGAGGCAGGATTCGAACCCGTGACCTTTGGGTTGCCAGGCAGGCACTTTACCCACCTGGCTAGCCCGGTCGGCGTGCAGTACAGTAGTTTTAATTTGCTATAAATTTGTAGTCCTCTAGAAATGGATACATGGGCAAAAGATGTTTATGTACCCTGTTGACTGCAAATTGAAGGTGTTAAATTAAGCCCAAGAACATGGAAACAGGATGATGGAAAGGCATTTCAGTCCTTCTCCAACTGAAAAAATTATCTTTACTTGTAATGTATGCAATAAAATATTTTTTACAAAATTTTCCTTCAAGAAACTACATCCGTCTTATAGTCCATTACGTCTTATCTTCTGGCAAATAACAGTAATTTAATTGGAGAATACCACGCCCATAAAGTAAGAGATATCTCAGTGCAATAATTGTTTCAAATATTATGTTGCAAAATTACATTATGTATGATGTTATACAATTATATTCATAATGTTATAAACTTAATAAAAACACTTTTAATATTAATTAAATTCCTATGGAACTACAAAAAGGAATATGAAGTATTGCTACAATTTTGAAAACTTATAACTGGCAGGTGGCCACTTGTGCTTAGTACTGCATATCTCTCTCTCTCTCTCTCTCTCTCTCTCTCACTCAAGGTTGTGTCAAATTGTTTCATTTCTGGAATGAACTCTAAAGCAGAACATCGTAGTTCATTGTACATGGTAGAAATTTCACCTCAGAACCATAAGCTTTACTTTTCTTCAACAATATCAAGCAATTTGTTAGGGCATGAAGTTGTCTACTTAGTATTCGTGAACATGATTAGCGACTCATTGATAAATAAGCAATGGATTACTTAGAGTTCCTAGGTTTTACGATTCATACATGTTTACCATTTAGTGAACCTTTTTAAAACTTAGATTGTCATTTGAACAGTGTTACAGCTGTCATTCATTTGTGTTTATCCATTATGCTGGCTGAGAGAAAATTAATTGGCCTAGAAGAATTGTGAAGTTACAAAATGGTTGTACAGGTCATTATCTATTGTGGAAAAGAATATATTGTCAGATAATCTGACTGTATTTTTTTTTTTGCCTGTAGCAATGAACTGAATGCTGCAGTGCTGCTTACATGAGCATATGCTTTGATCTTTTGCTTGCCTGTTAACAGCAGGATTACTTTGTACAAAAGCAAGTGGCCAAGGATTTTTACTTTGCTTCACATGCCTTGAAAGCTTTGAAATTTGGCAGCAATGTTATTACTCTGGTGAGAACAGCTGGATCTCCTGCACCCCCTCCCCCCAAAGCATGGCTCTATAACATATGCATAAAATTTTCAGACTACAGTTGTCTTTAGGACTATACATAAGGAGTGAGGGTAGCACCTAAATCACAACACAGATGGGGTCCTCAAACATCTGTTAAAGTTTTGTAACATAGTTATATTATAGTTATAACAAAAGGTAGAGAGCCTCCAAACCAACTGAACACCCAGATCTCAAAATATCATTTCATGGTCAAATACCATGAAATGATAAAATTACTTCCCTTTATCTATACAGTTATATATTATATCACAAATAAGAAGCCATTTAATAAATGCTAGTAGCATTTATTAAATTTTTTTTTTTTTTTTTTTTTTTTTTTTTAGTGTTAGTATGCAAAACACTTATTGTTGTAAAGTGCAATTTACTTTTTTTAATTTGGCACATAACTCCCATGATTACAGCAAGCAACCGAAAGGTATATACTGTAATTCATTGTGAAGCACCTCTTTATGATACACGTACTTTTACTAATCCCTTTTGTATTTCAGTTTTGAAATTTAAGGTTTATCTTTGAGTTGTATTGTGTAGCATACACCAAAATTGATTGAACAGTACACTGCTATTAAATTTCACTATCTCCCATGCTTCTCCCCCACCCAAAAGAACTTTTTTGATTTTGCAGGTGTGTTCCCATGCAAGTGCATTTTATAAGTTACTGTATTTTATAATTGTGTAGTTACATACTGGTATAGTAAATAAACAGAATAGCAAAAACATTATATTGGTAATGCATATATAATTTAGATTGAATTAGCAACTGTTTATTTCCTTTATATTAATCTTTTTTTTTTTTTTATTTCTTTTTTTTTTATTTCTTTTTTTTTTATGTTAAAATATTTATCGTTCATATTTAAGGCGCTTTCTGGGGACTGTGGATTTCTCGCAGCAAATCTTTATGCAAGGTCAATATTTGGTGAATATGCTTTAGCAAATGTAAGCATTGAGAAAAATCCCCTAAGTGAAGATGCTCCAGTAACAGGTCACATTAGGATCAGAGCCAAGAGTCAGGTAAATATTTTGTTTATAAGGAAAAGCAGCAATTTTTGGCTATTCCTGTAAACAACTTTGTCAGACAGAATTGTAGTTCAAATAGGATGCAGTTTTTTGCATCCTGTTTATGTGAACATGCCCTAATTACTATTAGGATCCATATCCATGTTGATAAGTAGTAGTAGGGGTGTGTGTGTGTGTGTGTGCGTGCGTGCGTGCGTGCGCGCTTCTCTGTTGGCAAAAGCAGTTATTAATCAATCCAAACTCAATTTTGAACAAGTATGTGGTTTTTTTTTTTCCCAAGCAGTAGCTGAACCTTTTAGACTCAAAAAAAAAAAAAAAAACTTTTGACTGACTACTGTTCAACTTGATGGCTCAGTTGCATCCTCAGCTAAAGATAAAGCTGACTTATTAGCATCCTACTTTTCCTCTAACTCTTGTATCGATGACATTGATAAATCTCTATCTACTATACCAAAGACACTCCACTCAGTGCCTCCTGTGGGCTTCCAACAGAAGCTTGTTAAAAAATTCTGAACAATCTTGATGCCAAGAAAGTGCCAGGCCCTGGTGATGATGATCTCAAAACCTTTGCTGGGCTTGCACCTGTTTTACATTGCCTTTCATACTTCCCTATTCTGCTGTTTTTCCTTCTTCATGGAAATTGCTCACATCCAGCCACTTCCTAAAAAGGGTGACAAATTCCTCCTTCCTTTCAATTATTTTCCCATTGCAGTTACCTCTATACTTTACAAAGTAATGGAGAAATCCATCAACTCTTAAAACTATCTCATCACTCCATCTGATCAGTGAACACAATATTGGTTCCATCAGTGTTGATCAACTGGTAATATATTGGCTAATTATTCATCTTTGGAAAAGTTCAGTGAAACTTAGGCAGTTATTCTAGATATTTCTAAGGCTTTTGATTGCATTTAGCAAAGAGGTCTTCTAAATTAGCTCCCATCTGTTTTTGCAAACAGTTGAATAGTCAATTTTCTCTCTGACCACTCTTTGTTGCTGGTGATGGTGCTCTGTCATTCAGCTTCTTGTTTCATGCTGGTGTTCAGTTCTGTTCTTCCTTTCTCCCACCCTTTTCCTCTTGTATATTATTGACCTCCCACTGACTGGACTGAGTTTTAGTATTAGTGAGGTAAAACCTGGCTAATTCGAATTTAAAGGAATCAAAATGCATCTATTTTGATTTAAATAGGTTCAAAGTATCTATATTAGTTCAGAACATTTCAGTATCAAGAGAATTTTTTGTCAGATACTCTTATTAAAGCTGTACAGAATTTTGGTGAATTTCATTTAAAATATTAATAATATTTTAGTTTCATTGTGGAAGACATTCATGTATAGATGGTTGTCTCATTATTTTAATCAGTATGAAAAAGAATTATACTGTGGTAATTCAATAAATAAATATTTTATAATGCTAGGTTTTGATTTTGTCGTGAGTTCAATGAATGCAGTCTTACATTAATATGTTAAAATAAGTACTGTGTTGTTTATTATCTACAAATATACATCTCTGCTAAAGAGAGAAAGGAAGATATGTCTTGGAATATTATTTGCTGTTCAATATTTAATGTAAACGAAAAAGGGTGATATTTTTTTCATTATCCTTATCATCAGTATCACATCTTTTTTCATTATCACATTCTGTAAACTTCATAACTATGGACAAACTGCTCTTGCTAATTACACTACATGAGCTGATGACTAACTTGATGTCACTTTAGAACAGCCGAGAGTGAAAACTTTCGTTGTCTGGGTACAGCTGAAAAAATATGTTTACCGACGGCTATGAAATTTTACCTTGGTTGTGTGAAATTAAATGGTTTTTTTTTTTTTTGTGTGTTTGTAAATAAGTTATTTATGAAAAGGGTTAACATGGAAGCTGCTTGCTGAAAGGAAAATTTTACAAAATTATAAAACAAAATAATGCATAAGAAAAGTAAAACAAAAACTGCGACAATTTCCAGAATGTTAGAATTATTCAATTTGAACACAAAAACATGTAATAATATTAGTATTAGTATTAGTAATGGCTGCATGGTGCAAGAAAGCCTATGGCTTATGCTGCACCAGCCAAAAAAAAAACCCTAATAATTAATAAAAGAAAAGGAAATTAACCCTACCATCCTATGCATTTCCCTCACCCGAAGTACAGTCCAGATGACTTTTGAATTTCCCCAAACTGTCAGCCTCTTCCACCCATGTAGGCAACTTATTCCAGTAATTTATAACTCGCTGGCTAAAATAAAACTTCCTGCAGTCCAATCTAAACATCTCCCCCCGTAACTTGAATTTATGTTTCCTAGTTCTAGCATCATTTATAATCTTGAATTTCGTCCTCATTCATTTTACTGATGCCTCTCAGAGCCTTATACACCTCAATCAAATCTCTAAGGTGTCTAGTTTCCAAACTCTGCAACCCACATATTTGAAGTCTTTCTTCATAAGGATGCCCTTTTGTCGATCTCATTAGGGAATATATTTTTATATATTCTATCTATTAACTTGGGTTGGCAAAGTAGTATTGAAAAGCTCTTGAAACACTTCAGATTAATCTCTTCCATAACTAATATCTTAATTTAAATACACCATAAAGAATGGATGGCAGCGCTAGAAGAAAGAATTATACATAATAAACAACACAACACTCATTTTGACTTTTAACATGCGAGAAATTTAAAAAGATTTAACATACCTCATTGAGAATTCCTGAAGAAGAATTAATGTTTTTAAATCCTCCAGTTTGAAAGTATGTTCTATTTCTCTGAATCATATGCATACTGCGACTTGAACATGCTTGAACCTGCATTGAGAAACCATAATGTGAGTTACAGTTCTGTGTATTGTCCATGATTCCTAGGCACAATATGGCCTAAGTAGCTCTTGCACCAGAAAACACCACAACAACAACCATGATTCCTCTTGTAATTCTGGTGTGCGGAATCATATAGTGATTTATGTAACTGAGTGAATAGCAATGTAAAATTAAAAGGTGTCATATACGAGGGGTTTCCTAAAAGTAAGGTAACACTTTTTTTTTCTTAATAATGGTGAAAGGGAATGAGATAAAACGTGGTGAACAGATAGACCCGTTAATAACGTTCAAAAAGACCACCGGTGCAGTGTTGCAATACTGTCACCTCATAGTAGATTCCAGTTACAAAATGGCAGCTACCATGCGAGTGCGGTCCAAAACAGGTGTTTGTGAAGCTATTTACTTTTTGCAAGCAAAAGGCTCTTCACTAAGGGGCATTCATCGTAAACTGGTTGCTGTGTATGGTGAAAAGGTGATGACAAAGAAGCAGGTGTGTTTTTGGTGCAATGAATTTAAATCGAATGTAAGTCGATTGTTCACGATGTCCTTGGCTTTTGAAAGGTGTGCTGCCACTGGGTGCCCCAACAATTGTCAGAGGAGGACAAAGCAAAACGCATGGGGATGTGTCTGGAGAACCTGTTACGATACAGCAACGAAGGAGATGATTTTCTCACTCGCATAGCCACAGCAGATGAAATAAGGTATGAGGTATGTTCGTGTCAGACGGCACCTGGGATTTCTCCCATCTCCGCGTGTGTTTCGCTGTATCGAGGACAGTACATTGTCAAGCCAGAGACTTGAAAGTGTGTGGGTGGAGTCTGTGCAGTGTGATATGTTGTGCCCATTGTTTATCCGGCTTATTGGCCGCCAGGCCCCTATTGGGGCCCGACGTTGCCCATACCCTGCCACGTGGAGGCTAGCCGGGTGTATCCAGTATCACAACAATTTGCTCTGGCAGGTCCTGCCACCTAGTTTCCTGGGATTTCAGTGGCTAGGGCCTATTAAAAAAAAAAAAAAAAAAAAGTTTATGCATTTGACATTAATGCTTAATGGGATTGCTGTTAGGAAATCGCTGGTTAGGGTTGAACACTAAAGAGATGTGTTAAAGGCCAAATAGGTCGGGCAAAATTTTGATGTTATTAAATTTAGACGTGTAACGCGAGATAAAAGCTGATAGTGTTAGATATCTTAGAGATTTGCACAAAACCGGTAGAATTTAGACGTTGGTTATAATTTGGCGGCATTGTTAAGGGCTGTACTCGGTTGATTTAGTGAGAGAGGGGGGTGGGGGGGATTGAAGACTGGGGAGGAAACAGATAGAATAGGGATGGATAGAGTAGGCATCCCCAAAGAGGTCAGTGGAGACGAGCCCCACCAGGCGAAATATGGGGGGTAGGCAGGGAGGAGAGGAGACAGAGATCCGTCTCCTCCATTCCCTGCCTGGGGATGAGGTTTTAAAGGGAACCAGGTTAGAGTACCCAGTTCGGATCGCCAATGGCGTGTTGGCAGCAAAGCCGCAGAATGTCTTCGTCGGTGTCATGTCCAAGGAGTGTCGAATCTGGTATAAAGGTCCAGCTGCCCATCCTGCTCTGGGGGTGGGATATGTTAGCTGGCAGTGGGGAACCTACCAGGTGAGGGGGGGGGGGAGACACACACATTTACTTCATTCGTAATGTGCATTCTCGCTCTACTTGCATTCTTTTTTTTTCTTTTTTTTTTTTATTTATTTTTTTTTTATTTCACTCAACTCATTCATCTTTTTCTCACACACCAGGAGGGGATGCAATGATGGGTAGCGTAAATTTAAATACTAATGAAAACTAGGGTTAGTGTGTACTTAACTTAGCATTTGTGGTTTGTGTTCTTTTCTCTCACGCTTACACTTTTATTCATTCTTCTAGCTCTCATCTCATTTATTCGACTCTTTCTTTCTGCACTGCACTCTCTGGGCACCGCAACTTACTGTTATTCTTCAGTTGTGGTGCAGGCCTAGCTGCAAGGTTTTTTTTTTTTTTTTTTTGTAGGCCAGGGGAGAATGCAGTGATAGTGTTTATGTGGTTTGTAAATGTTTGTTGATACAGTATATATAAAGTAATGTAAGTTATTTTTAACTTTGTATTCTTTCGGCCAATTACATTTGCTCTTCTGCTCATTCCCATTCACTTTCTCTGCATGCATTCCCATCCCCCTCCCCTACATTGGTTTGGGGCCCCAGGTTCCTACACATGGCATGGTAGTCATGGGGAGTTTTGTTATGTCAGGTTTCTGTCAGGGTGCAGAATAATGCTATCCTAACAGTTTTTAAGTCATCATCTGGGTGTGGTGGGAAACTTGGGCAATTTTACTATTGATTATTATTTAATTGCTGGGGGGCTGAATTGCCATCCTTTGCATTGCTCTGCGCATTTCGAAAACTTTCTGTGTGAAAGATGTAAAAGCAGACGAAATGTGGGTTCATCACTTTACCCCGGAAAGGAAACAAGACTCCATGACCTGGAAACATCCACAATCTCCTGTGCGCAAAAAATTCAAAACTGTTCCCAGTGTCCGAGGCACCTCCGTAGCCAGGTGGGCAGGAGCGGCAGTGCGTAGCACACGCTTCTTGATTAGACCGGGGTTCAAGCCCGTGACCACCAAATACGGAGAATGCGGAAAGGTCAGGGAATGACCACCGCATATCCCCGGAGCAATATGGCTTTAGTTGCTAATGCTCCTAAAAACCAAATAACAACAACAACAACCCAGTGTCCGAAAATTCATGGCCACAGTGTTCTGGGATCACCGAGTTGTTCTGTTGATGGATTTCCTCCCGAAGGGAGGAACAATCAGTGCACAGCTTTACTGTGCAGCATTGGAAAAACTGAAAGCCAACATTTGACACAAACAACCAGGACTCCTGACAAGCGGTGTGATTTTGTTGCATGACAATGCAACTCCACACCACTCGTGAGTTGTTGCGCCATAATCATTGGGAAACTGTGTCACATCCCCCCCCCTACAGCCCAGACTTAGCGCCTTCAGACTTCCATTTGTTTGGCCCTCTGAAAAAACACTGTCAGGAAAGCATTTCATCCTGGATGAGGAAGTTCGCCAGGCGGTGCGACATTGGTTACTGCATGTGGGCATGGACTTTTTCAGTACTGGTATTGATAAACTGATCCATCGTTGGAACAAGTGCATCAGTAAAACTGGAGACTTTGTGGAAAAGTAGTGCATGTTTACTTATTTCTTGGTGTGTAATTTCAACTTCATATTATTAAACATCATCAAGAGAAAAAATGTGTTACCTTACTTTTCGGAAACCCCTCGTACTATATGTGATACATTAGCAAATTTTCATTATAGCTCTAATCAATTTGTTATGAAGATGTTTGCCTATAGTTGGCAGCTTTTTCAAATTAGACAAGCTATTCATAGTGGAATCCAATCCACTACGAATTTCATTGTAGACATATTTTGAATAACCTGTACTAAAATGCATATAAAACTCAGTCAGAGGAATTGATGGTGACTTTAAAAGACTCCATTTCGAATAATCCGAAATTGAATTAATCAGAATATTCTGTAGTGGCAAATTATGCAAGGAAACAATCTTATACAGCATCAGGGAAAACAACAAAAAAAAAAAAAAAAACATACACATACCACTATCGACATCTGCCAATCCCTCTAATAATTTGTCTAATCTTAACTTCATGAAGCTACCCACTTCCACAACATCAGATGAAAGTTTGTTGCAACTATCCATTTTCAATTTAAACGTGTGTGTGTGTGTGTGTGTGTGTGGTTAAGAGAGAGAGAGTGATCCAAGAAAGTAAGGATACCATCAGCATTTTGTTTACTCAAAATGCTGATGTAAAATTCTCTGACATTATCTAGATATTTCTGAGAATCTTTATCCGCAATCAGTTAAAAAACATACAAAACAATTTCTTTTCCATTAACCAATTGGTGAGTTTGCTTTGGGCATTTTATATGCCAAAACCAAAGCGAAAAACATTTTTAAATAGAATATCTGTTCGAATTAAATCAGTGTGAATTTTGGTCTTTTGGAAACCCCTTGTACTATACGTGATACACTAGCAAATTTTCATTATAGCTCTAATCAATTTGTTATGAAGATGTTTGCCATTTCAGTCTGTATCATTAATATGTAATTTATCATTAAATTACCATATATGCATTATTTTATTTAACTGGATAAAAATTATTTTGCAGGGAATGGCCTTAAGTTTAGGTGACAAGATTAATCTTACACAGAAAACATCAATAAAGACTGCAGGGGCTTAAAATTCTGCTACCCTTATAAGTAAGCTGCTGAAGCTGTGTACCCCTCCACCCTCACCTAGTGTTTGTTAATGTAGAAAATCAAAAATTTTGTATAATAATGAGAATAAAATGTACAGAATGTAATTCCTTATGTATTAACTTAATTGAAGTAAATTATTTAACAAAATAGTAATTATGCTGTCTCCTCAAAAATCAGTTACTCTTTGGCTGAATCAAATATGTCCTTTGATTCAGCCAAAGAGTAACTGACCAAATCAAGTTGTAACTATCTTTTTCAATTTAAATTTTTGTCTCCTTGTGTGTATCATCTCAAAAGAGTAAAGATGTCATCAGCATTTATTGTACTTAACCCTTCTTTAGTGTTCTTTAAGATTTTCATTTGAAAGACTGGCCACACTCTGTATGAACTATGTACAAAGGCCATCTGTAATTGAAAAACCATGGAAAATTAGATAGTTGAATGTTTCTATAATTATTTTTTTTTTTTTTTTTTTTAATTCTATAGTTATATGTCCACAGCTGTGGACATATAACTATAGAATTCAAAAAAGTTATCCATTCTTTGGTGTGAAGAAGAGATAGCATTATACCTTCAGTTAGATCACTATACAGATCCTTAGTTTCCAGTTATTGCAATTTACAGAACCTCAGTCTTTCTTGGTAATTTATCCTTTTGTGCCCCAAACTAATCTTGTTGCTCTTCTTTGCACCCTTTCCAATGGATATGTCCTTAATAAAATAGGTTTACAAGCTGTATGCAGTGTTCCAGGTGTGGCCTAACCTTACCAACTGTCTTATCTTATACAACAGGATAATCATCTTTATTGGATAATCAAGGAGAATCAACTTTACTGAAATCTAAGTTTATGAGATCAAAATTATTCTTTTTATCCATTTCTCTTGTGATTGCTTTATGGCTCCACCCCTGTCAAAATGATCTTGCATTCTTTAACTGTTGACTATTATTTTTCCTGGCACAGAGGTCAAACTTAGGTCTGTAGTTATTCACTTTCTTCCTTTTGAACCACCCTTGTGAATAGGAGTTACATTTTCACATCTCTAATTTGTAGTGACCTCTTTTAGATGATTTTTTTTTGACTAATTATTAAAATTATGAAAGGGCGTAAAATTATGAAAGAGCATAACTTATGTTAAACAGTCCATTTGCCTCAAAAATCCTAATATTCATTTTTATTTTTTACAGCTTGAAGAAAGGATGCTAGCCCAAATTATCACTTTCGGTAAAATGGAAGGTAGAGCATTTATGAAATACCCGTTTCTACAGGGGAAAAAACCAAAGGAAATTCATGCTAATATGTTGATGTTAGGATAACAGTGTCCATTCTATTCAGCCATCAAAAGCTAGATTGCAAAATTTTAAATAGATTTTTTGACACTGAGAATGCAGAGAGAATGGGAAAACCAGTTTCTGCAACAGTGCCTGAAAATGTTAATGCCATTCATACAATAATATTGTCTGATAGACAGGTTTCTGCTAAACAGATAGCAGAGATCTAGGCATGTCCTGGGAACATGTTGGATATGTTATTTTTGATATTTTGAACATACAGAAACTATCTACCAAATGGGTCCCCAAGTATTTGAATGCTGATCAAAAGCAACAGTGTCCTGTCTTCAACTGTGATTGTTCACCATTTTGAAGGTGCCAATGATTTTTTTGGCACAAATTGTGATCATGGATGAAGCATGGTTGTTTCTTTATGAAACAGAGACCAAATAACAGTCAGAGGAGTGATGCACAAGTATATGTGCTTTGGGTGACTGTAGTTCAAGCCTGCATGAATACAGAATACATTACTGTTCTTGTATTCCCACTGCCTTGTGAACTCCTAACTGTGGTCATACTTGAGTCTGTCTCTCTCTCTCTCTCTCTCTCTCTCTCTCTCTCTCTCTCTCTCTCTCTCTCTCTCTCTCTCTCTCTCTCTCTCTGTACCATGTCCGTTTAGGACGTTGATGATCACGGTCTTCCACATCTCTCAATCTTTTGCTGTTCTCAGCAGGTCTAGACTCCATCTATTTCTTCTGTTTATACTTCAGTATAAATAGAAAATTTATTTAGTGCATATGAGTTATAGTAATACCAGATTAATGTACCAACTGTGTGATCCTACACATAGGGTAGCAGAAAATGGGAAAGAAAAAACCCTAGGAGGTTAATTTTGTAGTCAGATATGAAGTTCTCTGAGGGAGACAGTAAGGCAGGCTGCTAGAACTGCTCCTCCGTAGCCGAGTGGTCAGGAGCGGGAGTGCAGTAGCACACGCTCTTTGAGTAGACCGGGGTTCAAGCCCCTGACTGCTGAATACGGTCAATCTGCCAACCCGCACTGGACCAGCGTGGCAGATTATGGTCCATTTCCCTCAGCATGAATTGTTGAGGAGGCTTCCATCCTGCAGTGGGTTGATAATGGCTGCACTTTACCTTTATGCAGGTTTTACCAGCAGGGATAGGGAAGTGATTATCCCTTTGTAAAAGGGATAATCACTTTGTAGTGATTAGGTCACAGCTGGAATACTGCACATGTCTAGAAGTCTCACTTTAGGAAGGATATGGATCTTTGGGAGTGGGTGTAGAGAAGACCAACAAGATTGGTGAGGAGAATGAAAGGTTGCTCTTACCAGAAAAGGTTTCAGTTTTTCAAATTGCAGCATGAGGAGGCTAAGCACTTTGCAAGGAGATCTGATTATTGAGGTGTTTAGGGCTTTGAATTAATTGAGTAAGCCCAATGCTTATGGAATCCATCCTCTTGCTCAGACTGCACACATGTGGGAGCATAAATTCAAGTTGAAGGATAGAGCAGAAATTTTGCCTTTAGCCAGTGGATGGTTGATTATTGGAACAAACTTCAGTCTGTTCTTATAGAGGTGGCTTTTTTGAATAAATTCAAGGAAGAACTAGACGAACTAGAGGGAATGGATAGATGATATGGGAAATGCCCTTGAAGAAATTAATATGAGGGGCCCATCAAGCTGTCAACTGCCCAGCTCAACAGCAGAGCTCACTCCTGTGCATCAGGCGACACAAAGGCAATCTCCAAGGCAGAATGCCCCAGTCCCACAGGAACTAGTTATTGTTGGTAACTCTATTGTTAGGGAGACGGGGAATATACTATGCAAAAGGATAGGTGGAACAGGACCAGGTTATGTCCGCCACACACAAAAGTTGATGATATTATAGAACAGATATCATCTTTTAATGGCACAAAAGGTAATATTGTTGTACATGTTGGAACTAATGACATTAAGAGTAAGAGATCTGCAGATTTACTCAATAAGTACAGGTCAATGTTGAAAAAAGTTGCGAGTCGGGGTTGAATGTGAAAGTGTCTGCAATTCTGCCCAGACACAATAGGAGGGCGTATACGATGAGAGCTTTGTCGATCAATTCAGCCCTGGAGAGATTGTGCAAGGCTCAAGGGGTAGAATTTTTTTCAGCCTGGTCTGTGCTTGTTGACAGGAGAGACTGTTTCTACAGGGATGGGGTACGCTTAAAAATAAAAGGAGCAAGAATATTTGCTGATGCTATTGAGGCAGTGAAAGGTGGGTTGGAAAACTGCTAGCTTTGGGGAAACACAGACTAAAAGGTTAACAGTGGCTACATGCAGAGGCAAAAGTGATTCTTCCACTACTTTTATTAGAATGAGCAGCAGCATGGAAAGCAAGGCAATAAAGATTTCCAGGACTGCTGGAAGTCATAGCGGAACAAATAAATACATGGGCTGTGTTAGGGTAACTAACACAGCCCATGCATAACACTACTTGCATGTACACCAATGCTAGGAGTATAGTGAATAAATTTGATGAGTTGAAGTGCTAGTCAAGACATCGAAGGCAGATATTTTTGGGATATCAGAGACGTGGTGTCACACAGATATAAGCAGTGCAGAACTAGAATTTGGAGAGTACAATGTCTACAGAAAGGGAGGAAGGGCTCTTAGTTAAGAAACACAAATCTAAGGAAGTGCATCCAATTGATGTTGGTGTGGTTGGACAATGCAGTGTTGAGTTTATTTGCTGTGACATAAGCACTGGAAAGGAAAAATTAGAGCAGTTGTGTGCTGTAGTACTTGTATGTACACCAATACTAGGAGTATAGTGAATAAATTTGATGAGCTTGAAGTTTGTTAGTTTACCTTGTGTTCTGGGGAAAATAAAGGAATCGCTGGTTAAAAAAGTATTGCAGGACCATCTAGACAAGACTGCAGTAATAATTCAGACACGTGGGTTTCTTAAGGGGAAGTCTTGTTTTTTAACCAATTTGATTCAATAATGTGATGTGGTCATAAAGGTACTGAATGCAAAAAATATTTTCGATATCATATACTTGGATTTCAGAAAAGCTTTTGATACTGTTGCACATGGAAGACTGCTGTACAAATTGGAGTGGTGTGGCATTAAGAGTAAGTTGCTGCAATGGATAAAGGGATGTTTGAGTGGGAGATAACAAAGAGTGGTAATCAATGGACTCTGCTCTTTGTGGACAAATGTTGTTAGTGGAGTTCCCCAGAGTTCGGTACTGGGCCCATTGTTGTTTTGGGCATTCATCAATGATATTGGTGAAGGTATATCAGGATTAATGTCCAAGTTTGCAGATGATACAAAAGTTTGCAAGGTTGTTAATGACAGTGAAGACAGTATAGTACTTCAACTGGGAAATCTCAGCCCATTTTCCCAACTAGATAAGTTGGGAAAATGGGCTGAGAAGTGGCAACTGAAGTTTAACATTGACAAATGCAAAGTACTGCATATGGGTAGCAATAACCCAAGAGAAACGTACCAACTGTGTGGTACTACACTCAGGGAAGTGCAAAGTGAAAAAGACCTGGGAGTAATTGTGCAGTCAAATATGAAGTTTGCTGAGCAGTGCAGATGGGCTGCCAGGGCAGGTCATGGAGTCTTGTCAATGATATATAGGAATTTTGCTAGCAGGGACAGAGATGATTATCCTGCTGTACAAGGCAATGGTCAGGCCACACGACCGACCGGGCTAGCCGGGTGGGTAACGCGCCTGCCTGGCAACCCAAAGGTCGTGGGTTTGAATCCTGCCTCGGGCTTGGATCAAAGTACTGCAAAAAACCTTGGGAGGTGCACTATGGCCACAGAAACCGATGTGCCAATAACTACCAAAAAAAAAAAAAAAAATCAGGCCACACCTGGAGTACTGTTTACACGTCTGTAGGCCTCATTTTAGGAAGGATGTAGAATTGCTAGAATGAGTACAAAGAAGGGCAACAAGATTGGTGAGGGGAACAAAGGGGTGCTGTTATGAAGAAAGGCTTAAGTTCTACAAATTTCAACACCTAGAGAGTAGACACATGTGAGGTGATCTGATTGAGGTGTATAAGGCTTTGAATGGGTTGAGCAAGCTGAATGCTTGGGGAGAAAGCTGATGGGATTCTTCCTCTTGCTCAGATTAAGAACCTGAGGGAGTATAGATTCAAATTGAGGAAAGACAATTGTAGAATGTATGTGCAGAAATTTGCCTCTAGCCAGCGGGTGGTTGATTGGTGAACATACTTCCATCTTTTGTTGTGGAAGTTGATAGCCTAAATAAATTTAATGCTAAGCTGGACAGACATTCGGAATGAATGGAGGGGTGAAATGGGAGGGTTTTTTTTTTTTTTTTTTTTTTGCTGATAACTGTATAACCTTGCTTCTTTCATCATCTTTCACTATTAATACTCTTATAGTCTCTTCTTTTATTATTATCGCCAGTAGAAGCGGCAAATGATGCGAAAAAAGCAAGCTTATACAGTATCAACAAAAAACTAAAAAACACTTCCCACTTCATCTACCCACCCATCTTTTAACAGTTTGTCTAGTTCCTCAAATTTATTCAAGCTATCCACTTTCAAAACTCCAGATAGTGGTTTGTTCCAACGATCAACCACCCTCCTGCTAAAGGCAAATTTCTGTACATCTGACCTATAACCATCATTTTTCAATTTGAATTTGTCCCCTCATGTGTGCACAGTCTCAGCAAGAGGAATGGCTCAATCACCATTGAGCTTACTCGGTCCAAGTCCCTTAAACACCTCATTCAGATCTCCTGACAGGTGACTAGCCTCCAGATGCAATTTGCAAAACTGAGGCCCTTTCCTAGTAAGAGCAACCTTTTGCTGATCTCACCAATCTTGTTGCTCTTCACTGCAACTGTTGCAACAAATCCACATAATTCCTAAATGAGGCTTCCAGCTTATATTCACTATTCAAGGTGTGGCCTAAAAATGAGTTTATACAAAGGGATGATTACATTCTTATCCTTGCTGTCAAAATTCCTGTATATCAGTGACAAAACCCCTGGAAGTTTGTCTAGACTGTTCAAAGAACTTTATCTCATTGCACAGTTACCCACAGGCTTTTTTTTATTAACACTGCCCTGGGTATGGTACCAAACGGCTGGTACATTAATCTGGGATTGCTGATCCATATATGAAGTAGCAGCAGTAGTAATAGTGGTGGCAAATGATGCAAGAAAGCAAACTTATATAGCATCGGCAAAAAAGACACTACACACTTCTTCCATCCATACCCACCAAGAATTTGTCTAGTTCTTGAATTTATTCAAACCATCCACAACAACAGATGGAAACTTCTTCCAACAATCAACCACCCACTGGCTGAAGGCAAACTTCTGCACATTCTTGCAGCCATCCTTTCTCATCTTAAAATTTTGTGCCCCACCCATGTGTGTAGTCTCAGCAAGAGGAAGAATGCCATTTGCATTCAGCTTACTCAATCCATTCAAGGATTAAAACACCTCAATGAGATCACCCTGCAAGTGCCTAGTCTACAGAAGCTGCAGTTTGCAGAAATGAAGCCTTTCTAGGTAAGAGCACCATTTTGTTCCCTTCACCATCCTGGTTGCCCTTCTCTACACCCATTCCAGCAGATCTACATCCTTCCTAAAGGCGGCCTCCAGACCTGTATACGGTACTCAAAATGCTGCCTACCATGGCCTTGTTCAAAGGGATAATCACCTCCTTATCCCTGCTAGTAAAAATTTCTCTATATCATTGACAAAACCCATGAGCTGTTCTGGCAGCATATCTGCAATGTTCAGAGAATTTAATATCTGACTGCACAATTACTCCCAAGTCTTTTTCATTTTCCACTACCCTGAGTTTCATCACTACCACAGTTGATAAGTTACTCTACTCTACTCTAAGATTACTGCTACCCATATGCAGTATTTGAATGGGTTTGAAAGGCTTCAAACAAATGCAATACTGACAAATGCAGTATTGCATTTTTCAAACTTCAACTTCCATTTCCCAGTCCGTCAACCCTATTTCCTAGATCTTGTTGTGGTAGCTCACTCTGATTACTGTCGATAACCACCCTGACGATGTTTGTATCATCTGCAAACTTTTACATTAAGCCTGATATACTTTCATCGATATCATTAATAAATATTGAAAACAACAATGCCACCAGCACTGAATGTTGGGAGACTCCACTGATAACATTAGTCCACGAAGAGTGATGTCCATTGATAACTACTCTCTATCTTCTTCTACATAACCATCCCTTTATCTTTAGCAGTAACTTGCCCTTAATGCCATATTGGTCCAGTTTATACAGCAGTCTTTTACGTGCAACAAAATCAAAAACTTTCCTGAAATCCAAGTATGTAATATCAAAAGTATTTTTTTCATCCAGTTCCTTTGTGACTGCATCGTGGTATCCGATCAAATTGGCCAGACAAGACTTCCCCTTAACAAATCTATGAGCTGTCTGGAATATAATTGCAGCCTTTTCTAAATGATCCTGCATTACTTCTTTAACCAGTGACTCCATTATTTTCCCTGAAGCCAAAGTTAAACTAACAGGTCTGTAATTAGTCATATCACTTTTCCCCAATAAATTTATCTCCAATCCATAGATTGTGGATAAATTTTGCACATGTACAGTCCATACGGACCTTCCCTGAATCCAAGAATGCTCTCAAAATTATGGCTAAAGGTTTGCTTACCTCCTTTGCTGCCTCTCTTAATATGATTGGATAGATCCCATCTAATCCAGGTGTCCTTTTTCTGTTCCGCTTTAACAATTCCTCTTCCACTTTCCTTTCAGTTATCACCAAGTCATTTAGCTTTCCATTTAAGTTTGATAAACTTCTGCCATCCCCTCCACTAAATAATTCCTCATGTGTGAATATAGATACAAAATAATTATTCAGTTTGTTAACTACCTGAGCAGGATCATCAACAGTTAACCCAGTGACATCAAGTGGCCCAGTGTGATTCAATCCCTTCCTTCCTTCTGCTGTTAATATAAACATAGAAGTCTTTGCTGTTTTTCTTTTCCAGAGACTTCTCATAATCTACCTTAGCTTCCCAAACCTCCTTGGTGACTTGATTACAGACTACTTTATATCTATCGTAGGCTTCTGAATCACCTGATAATTCATATGCATCCATGCCCTTTTCCTCTCTGCCACTTGTCTCAATAGTACATCTGGAAACCATTTAGGTCAAACCTTGAATGGTATTTCTTTGTTAGAATGAAAATCCCAGTAGCTTCTATGATTACTTCCTTGAATGCTTCCCATTTAGAATTTGCTGTTTGTAACATCAGTTAGTCCCATTGTATAGAATTAAAAACTGTCTGAGACCTCTGTAGTCACCCTTACAAAATCAGAAGCCTGTACCCTGGACAATAGTTATGTCTTTAATTAAATTCCACATTAGTACACTGATTGCTGCCACCCAGTGAGTCTTTAACCTGCAGATTCTTATTGCATTTAGAGTGAACCAGATAAAGAGTATTTCTTCCTTTTGATGTATCTCTAACATGCATTAGAAAAAAAACAGTCATCCAAGAAATCCACAAAAGTCTTGCTAGTGTGTGAGTGACCAACCCACAAATTCCAGTCAACATCTAGAGTGTTAAAATCCCATCATGAGACATTCTGATTTACTTGCCCACTCTATTTCTCTTTACAGCTGTTTGGTATTAGGCCTATAATATACTGCTACCCTAAATTTTGTTTTCCCACTGCTTATATCACACCAAAGTGGCTAAACATTGCACTGGTCTCCCATGTCAACTGGATGCTCTGCCTTAGATTTAATATGCTTCTTAATCCTCCAACCCCATCTGTCTATCCTTCCTGTATGCTGTACTCCCCTTATTCAAATTCATCATCACATGTCTGGTATCCCTACTGTCTGCATTGGATGACTTAATCAGTACTTCAGATACATCAAGTTTATGTACAGTATTCCTGGCATGCAAGTATACATGCACATGTTCTTACTTTTAGTTACCCTTACAGAGTCCATGTATTCACTTGTTCCATGATGACCCACAGCATGGCCTGAAATTCCTGCCACCTTGCTTTCTAGGCTGCTGCATTTTCCAATACCAGCAGTGCAAGAATCACCTTCATGTGTGCCTGCAGTTCTAGTTAATCTATTAGTTTACTGTATCCTCCCAAGCTAGCAGTTTTCCGACCCACCTATCACTGCCTTGATAGCATCAGCAAATATTCTTGCATCCCTTTCTATTTAAGTATATCTCGTGCTTGTGGAAGCAGTCTCTCGTGTTAACAAACACAGTCCACACTAAGAAAAATTTTACCTCATGAGCCTTGCACATTCTCTCCAGGGCCAAATTGATTGACAAAGATCTACACGTGTACTCCTATAGTGTCTCCAGAATTACCGACACTTTCAAATTCAATCCTATCTTGCAACATTTTCCAGGCGCATTATAGCCATAGTAGATTATGCACCATTAAACTCCCATAACAACAACAACAAGCAACTTTTTCCCAACATTGCCCTGTACTTTTTAAATAAGTCCTCTGATCTCCTGCTCTTAATATCATTAGTGGCAATGCACACAATATCAACTTTGTGCCCTTAAAAGATGATATCTACTCTACAATGTCATCTACTTTTGCCCCTAGCAGACATACCCTGGTCCTGTTTCATCTCCTTCACGAACAACTTATTTCCCATTGCATTCTCCCTTGGAGATTGCCACTGTGTTGTCTGATGCACAAGTGTGAGCTCTGGCTTTGAGTTGGGCAGCTGAGAGTGTGATAGGCCCCCATCTTAATTCCTGTGGTATCTACCCTTCTCAAACTCATAAACACCCATCAGAATGCTGAGTTGGTTGGTGCCCAATTTCTTCACATTCTCTGCACCAAACACAGACATTCCCCCCCCCCCCCTTTGGCTGTATCATCTGTTCCAGAAATCAAACATTGCACAGGTTGCACATTTTGTTAGGCTGTGATTTGTAGGAGAATCGTCCCCTGAGCCACAATACTCCCACTACTTAGTGCCCATTGCTTTGCTGCTGTAGTCTGGAGTCATGATTTTTGTTTAAATACAATTTAGTTGATAAAGAAAATTAATCGATATAATTGATTAATTTACAATACTACACTAAGGTAATAGATTCCATCGCGTCTCATGGTGGAACCTTCAAGCATCTGTTGTAACATCATGAAATGCATCCAACTCTTACTCCATTGTTAATATTATGTCAAATAAATGCCACTAATTACTGTCTTGTGTCATTTCTGCTTCTTGTGCCTCTGCTACTACTTTCCCGTGGCGTTTCCGGTTATGGGTTCCTATGCGATAGTCGATCACAGGGTACTACTGCAACAAAAACTGGGCAAATTAGGCAAAAGTGATGAGAAATGGCAAATGAAGTTTAACGTGACAAATGTAAGGTATAGTAGGGTTCAATTGTGATAAATAAGTAGCTTGAAGGTGTAATCACTTGTTATGCATATATTTTTTGTTTCTAGCTAAGAAATTTTACTTTTTAGTAAAGATACAACTAATTCAAAACTGCGATATAGCATAACATATACAGGGTGTCTCAAAAATATTGGTACAAACGTTTAGGAGAGGTAGATAACATCTAAAGGAATGTGAATCGCATAAGAACCCATAACCGGAAATGTCACCGTAAGTTGGTACGCGTTCATCAGTTTGTGAGAGGGAAAATTTCTGGTTTACTCATTCAAGCAGTAGCCACACGAAGAGCATGCATCGATATACGAACTGTGAGCTGGCAGACATGCACCTAGTGTGTGGATTAGCAGAGGGCAATGGACGAGCAGCTCGACGAATTTATGGAGAACGCTTCCCAGACAGACATGTCTGGGAAGCGTTCTCCATAAATTGTTTGTGCGTGTGCATCAAAATTTGTGCGATTATGGGTCATGAGGTAACAGGAGTAGTGTGGGCAAACGACATTCGACGCGAACTCCTGCCATATAAGAAAGTGTGTTGAATTTCATCCAGAATAATCCTACTACCAGCACACGTGCCGTTGCCTCTGCCTTAGAAGTGTCTTGTTGCAGTGTACGGTGTGTCTTGCACGATTCCTTACACCCCTTTCATCTCCAAAGGGTTCAGTTACAGCTCCCCCCAAGATCATCCTGCACATGGCTTTTGCGCAGTGGTTTCTCCAAGAAAGTGTTCAGGACTTGAATTTTCCAGCCTATGTTTTGGTCACGGATGAGGCTTATTCAATCAGCACAATGCTCATGTGTGGGCTCACGACAACCCACACGGTGTGCACCCCCATGCGGCACATCGCTTTGCAATAAATGTGTGGGCAGGTACGGTCGGTGACTGCTTAGTCGGCCCATACATGTTACCATCCCGCATGAACTCCACTAATTATCGGATCTTTCCTAAGCATAGGGTGTGCCATGATTGGAATCCCAGAACATTTTTTAGAGCACCTTGTATATACACACACGCTTCTGGTCAGGCATGCACATATCTGATACAAACCAGATAAAAGAATCGGAATTCGCGACACCAACACGTGACTTCGTAACTTCAACACTTGGATATTCGCCGCAACAAGTGCCACAGTCTTTTAAATTCGTTTATTTCCACTTATTTTAGCATTGAATGGACATGGTTCTTTAAATAATTAACAAAATATAAAATGTTTTAGTTTACTTAATGCGCGGGCTGCATAAAAATTATTCCCAGGGCGGATACGGCCTACAGGTGTAGGTTGGACACCACTGGTCTAGAGGGGTTCCTCATTACTTATGTCACTTTAATCCCCTTTGTAAATTTGGGATACATTTTCACATCTCCAGTTTATAGGGAACTCCCCCTGAATCCAAGGATGCGCTCATAATTTGCTTGCCTTCTTTTTGCTGCCTCTAATATAACAATAGATCACATCTAGCCCAGATACCGTTTTTACATTTAGCTGCAGCAATATCTCATCCACTTTCCTCTCAGTCATCACAAAATCATTCAATCCCTGCCAGAATTTCACTCACTTATGGTATCTGCATCCCTAACAAATTTCCCCTGTGATGTACAGGAAAAATACCCATTCAGTTTGTCATCAACCTGAGCAGGATCAACAGTTAATCTATTCATATCTAGTGGACCGATATGATTGCTTCTGCCGCGATTGTACTGATTTAAGTAAAGAAGCCTTTGCTGATTTTATTTGCATTCTTTGCCAGAGACTTCTCGTAATCGGCCTTAGCGTGTCTAACCTTTGTGGCTTAATTTCAGACTAGTTTCTGTCTACTTTAGGCATCTGTTATCACCTGATGATATGCATGTATGTATTTTTCTTTACTGCCTCAAATCTCATTAGTTTGACTGCTGGCAGTTAAGAAAAATGCATGGAAAAATTGCAAAGGAAATAATCATAAAATGTTTGCTGATTCACCATATATTCCAAATGTACACGATTTGAAATGCATAACAGCAACTTTATCAAAGCATGGCCATCTGTGCGTGGCACTGCCGTCTAAAATAATTATTACTAGCCATATGCAAAGAAGCCTGAGGCTTATGCTGCACCAGCTAAAATAAATTTTCGAGTTACCCTGAGAGAGAGAGAATGAATGAATGATGACATCCAGCTCTGGACCCTGGGTGTGCCAAGCCCATACTCACCAGATGTGAGCCCCTGGGGATTGATTTGCATGTGCACTACTCAGTTTAACGAATTGCACTGCTAGTTTGATAGGTTACTTAGCGCCTTCCGTTCTCTTTTATCACCTGATATGGGTGTATGCCAATTTCTGCCATCTGTAGAACTTTTCCATTTGGTGGATACGTCGGCTACCATTGATCCAGGGTGTGCAGTTTCGCTGCGGTGGCACACAAACTGATTGATTACTAATATGATATTCTGTGATGTCCGGAAGTCATTAAGCTCAGCCCCTTGAATCATCTACAGTACTATGTTTTGTTGATCTGACTGCTTCTAGCGTGAACCGTCATTATACCTATTTGTGATATGAGGATTGCAGATATGGTTGATGCTTTCCAAGGCCCAGAGGTGTCCGAATACTTTTGGCATTATAGTGTATGCCCTGTTTATCGAGTGTGGATGACTGTACTCTGCCCTCTAAGCAGGATGAAAAGAAGTATACAATTTCGGCCCTTTTCAAATATGTGTATTAAAAAGTAGCTGGGATAAAATAATCGATTTTAATAGCTTCTATATTAGTGATGCTGCATACCTACAATGAAAAAATAATTTCCTTTCACTTGGAATAGTGTGAGAATGAATATATCTGAATACAAAGAGCAAACAGCTAGAAATCCGAATTAGCAGCAAAATAATTGGCAGAGGAACGAAGTCGTGAACCTGTTTAAAAATACATCAACAAAGGTACACTGACCTCTTACAGACAGCCTCAAGATGATGTTTCATGTCTTCATGAATATCTATGAAATGCTCTAATTGGCAACACAGTAAGCCGTTATGAGATTTTATTCTAAATCCTTTAATGTGATAAGCGTTCTTAATATTTGAAGGACTTAATTGAATAACAACTTATTATGTAACTAATAATGTGAGGCTGAAATACTTCACATTATTTGTATCAGTGATAAAGAAGCAAGCTTAAACAGTGTTATAATTCAAAATAAAAACACCAAAATGTAAGTTTTCATAGGTTGTAGGTCTATTACGAATAAGAACTATGCTAAGATAAGATTTGATTTCAAGTTGCTTGTTTTATATCCCACGATAACTGAATTCTTTATTGGCTTCCTACCTGCTGTCTCTGGCCAATTTATTTTATTTAACCTGGAATTTTTAAGTAAATTTATGTAATAATAATAAACTCGCCATTATTTATTTTATTTTTCGTCCTATTACATTACTAGTACTGTATATAAATAAATCTTTACTGTTGCTCAGTACCGTATAGGTAGTAGACAGTACTAAAAACAATACATGTATTACTCATCACGTCAACATGGCCAGGAATATTATATTTAGGAAAATACGATGAATGTGATTAAATAAAGCTGGGAAGAAGTATAGCAGTATCAATTGCCAAGATCAAAACAAAGGCCAAGAATAACTAGTTATACAATATAATTAAAAGGAAAATTATAAAGAGAAAAAATTGCTGTACATTACAACTGAAAAATATGGCAGGGAAAGTAAACAAAATCCAAATCGATGATTTTGATCTGACAAACATCAAATGAAATAACAATTCATTCAGGAACAATTTGGTTTCTGAAGTGAGGGCGAAGCAGATGCCCAAATTTCAGCAGCATGTAACATTACCGGATAAACTATTGTTTGGATATCTGATTATGGTTGCATCATCATTGATATGGAGTAAGTGTTGTTTCGCTCTCCAGCGTAACGTGATAAATCGCATACGGAGTCATTCTGTGTGAGCATCAAATCTCAGCTTTGGATCAAAATAGACGCCCAGGTCCTTATGACTGGTAAACAACTGGGATGAGAGTGCCATAAACTGATTGTTGAATCACTGTAGGTCGCTGTTTGAATGAATGAATAAATAAATCATTATTGCAGATTTATTTGGGTTAAGATTTAACAAATGCTTCACATTATTAGTGTTAGTAAAATGATGCAAGAAAGACTAACTCAGCCACGTTGTGAAACATACCCATAAGAATGCCTCGCGTCATTCATGGGATTCGAACTCGGGTCTTTTCTGTTCTGCGGGAGGAGAACGGCGTCAATACCAAATGTACTGCCTATAACGGCGCAATTTTACAGACATAATATATATATCACAAATCGTATAAAGCGGAATAAATACCATACGGAGTAGCAACTACTTTGGCCATAATGTGCTAGTTCATTTGTACATGTATGGGCGTACGAACTAGCGCGTTATGACCAAAGTACTTGATGAGCCAACCAATTTAGTTTAAGCATATAGTTTTTCATCCTTTAAACAAAGAATGGTAAAGAAAAGAAATCGCCATTATTTTAAATAAGTAACATCATCTTCAAAGGTTACTTACAAAATATATCTTAAATGTGTCACTTCCTTTCTTTGCTTCCTTTTTTCATCACAGTTAAGTAATGTTTATATAATAGTAACATTAGCTGTCAGAATGATAACTTTCCTCGGAAAGGTCATTGCACATATGATTAACCTCGCCGCAAGCAATTACCTGAAACCTGTTGTAATTATCTGCTTTACTGATCATCTATTGTATTTCTCAGTTGAGCAAGTTTAAATTACCCATGACAGTTTTCGTCAGCCTCACTCCTTCAAGTCTATCTTTTCCGTTTTATTATCCTCTTTCTTCCCCTCTCGCTACGTAATAATAATACTGTTACTACACACATCTCCTAAGAATCGAAATTATCATATCACACGGTATTTTATTATTATTAAAACAAATTCTGCTGATAAAATTTTATTAGTAGTGTATTGACTTATTATCATAAAAAGGTTTCTTTTACATTATGGTATTTATTCCTCCCCGTGACGGGTACTAGTACCAAATGCATGGGGTGGTTGGTTGTGTCTGCTTACTATTATTATTGTTACTATTGGTCTAGGAACTCTCTTACAATCCTCCGGGTGTTCAGGATCGCAGCTTTCGGGAGTTCCATGTAAGCAGGGCTGGATTTTAATGTTTGTCGCACCTAGGCACTTTTCATTCTGAAAAGTGAGAAAAGAGGAGTAAAATATTTCTTATAATAAATTATACTGTATTAACACTGACTGCGAATTGCATCTTTTGATGTAATAGTCGATCAGTGCATAGCATGCACATATGAATGTGGATAAACACGTATGACTGTGATCTCATGCTCATCTTGTTAAACTTACTTCTTTCGTAGAGTTAAACGTACATTCTCAGAGGTTGGCATATGGTATCACCGTGTGCCAACCTCTCGCCAGATTAGCTGACGTCCATAATCGCTGCTCAGACTGAATCTACTGTCATCAGAAAGAGTACCTTACCCCATTGCGCTGCTGTCCAGTCCTTGTGTTCGATGCACCACTGTAAACGGTGTCTCCGATGGGCTGGTGTTAAAAGGACACAGCGTACTGGCAGTCGGGCAAACAGATCCCCCTTGGTAGAGTCGCCTGGCCACAGTAAACTGCGATATCCTGCGTCCTATGCAGCTGGTTTGCAATGGATCCCGCTGTCTGTGTCAGTCCCTCTTGGCCTGTAGGAGTATATAGCAGTCATCATTGGATATTGTTTATTGTGGATGACCACCACTGGTCCTTCGAACAGCTGTACCTGTTGTTCTGAAGGCCGACCGCGCACGTGAGACGATGCTCTGCAGCCACACTCCTCGCACTTTAACCTTCCTCGAGTTCTCAATTATTCGACCCCGGGTAAAGTCATTCAGATGTTGTCTGTAGCACTGTATGAAACCAATCGAACGTCTGTAACAATCGTGCCCACCATTCGGTAATTTGCACATAACTGCTGAACTGCTGCTTTTATCTGTTTGTAAGCCCTCTCATCACGATTCAAATTTTTGAATGTGCACCAGATTTCTACTGAACGGCCACAGCTATGCAAATCGCCACAGGCTGTTTCGTTTGATTTTGTGGTTGTAACCTTTAGAAATAGTGTTGCCCCTTAAGTTTTGCACACCAGTGTATGTACATGTGAGTTATATGTAAAGAGAGTGGTAGTAAAAGTGGAATAAGTTTGTGGTGTGACATTTTAAGAGAGTACTGCTGAGCTGTATTTTCAATTTTTCATATGCTGATCCTAGAATAATTTATTGTGTTAACTGTGTTTGACGTTATTTAAAATGTCTAACGGATATATGCAAAAATACGAATCTGGTTATGAAAAAAGAAAAAAAAAGTTTTGGGTAAAATGAAAAATTCAATGCTGAAATATATAAATGTTTCAAACTACTCTGCAATAAGCCTACTCTTTCTCAATCTGAAGATTTTAGTGATATTCAGTGATGGCATTCATAGGTCTACCTCTAGACCTACCGACGAAGGAACAAATAAAGGTCATTTTAATATAGAATTAGAATCAGACCAGATGGATTCCCTAGTGTCGACATCGACAACTGATGTAATTGCAAATAAGGATGAATCAGAGCCTGTGAATCATAAATACCAAAAAACATCTCTTTTCTGTTTCGCTATCAGATTTCAGTACTGATCCAGCTAAATGGAAAATAACATTCAACACATTGCCCAAAATGTGCCATCTCAGAATTTAGAATGCAATTTGAAATCAACGCCTAAAACGTTTGGCGAAAAAGTAAGATATGCAAGAAAAGATTTGTTTTATAAGGAAATGGGGAGTTCGAAGAGACTGGCTAATATTCTCAGAATCTACTGGAAAAGTGTATTGTTATGTAGTAGTGGCATGCGATGCAAGAAAGCAAGTCTATGAGCTTATGCAGAATCAGCCAAAAATAAAAAATAAATCACACCATTGCCTCCAAATGCCTGTCCAGTTCCTCCTTAAATTTATTTAACCTATCAACTTTCACAACGACAGTTGGAAGTTTTTTCCAGCAATTAACCACCCGCTGATTAAAGGCAAATTTCCGCACATCTATTCTACATCATCTGTCTTTTCTTAATTTGAATTTATGTTCCCTTAGGTTCGTAATCTGAACAAGTGGAAGGATCCCATCAGAATTCAGCGTGCTCAACCCATTCAAGGCCTTATACACCTCAATCAGATCACCGCGCAGGTGATCTGATTGAGTTGTATAAGGCCATTGCAATTTGCAGAACTTAAGCCTCTCTTGGTAAGAGGATCCCTTCATTCCCCTCACCAATCTTGTTGCCCTTCTCTGTACACGCTCAAGCAAATCTACATCTTTCCTAAAATGAGGGCTCCAAACCTGTATGCAGTACTCAAGGCGTGGCCTGACCATTGCCTTATACAGAGGGATAATCACCTTTTCCCTGCTAGCAAAATTCCTATATATCATTGACAAAACCCATGACCTGCCCTGGCAGCCTGTCTGCATTGCTCAGAAAACTTCATATCTGACTGCACAATTATTCCAGGTCTTTTTCATTTTCTACCACCTTAAGTGTAGTACCACACAGTTTGTATGTTTCTCTGGGGTTACTTCTACCCATATGCAGTACTTTGCATTTGTCGAGGTTAAGCTTCAGCTGCCACTTCTTAGCCCATCTGCCCAAATTTTCTAGATCCTGTTGAACTTCAAATTCATCAAATTTATTTACTATACTTCTAGCATTGGTATACATGCACCTATTCCTATTCACCCTGACACATCCCATATGCCCACTTGTTTCAGGATGACTGCCATCAGTCCCTGAAACCCCCACTACCCCTCGCTCCAGGTCGCTACTTATTCTAATAGAATTTATGCAAGAATCACCTTCACCTCTGCCTGCTGCTACTTTTAACCTTTTAGTCTGTGAATCCCCCCAAGCTAGCAGTTTTCCAACCCACCTAACACTGCCTCGTTAGCATTAGAAATATTCTTGCACCCTTTCTATTTAAGTGTATCCCATCCCTGTAGAAGCAGTCTCTCCTGTTAACAAGCAGAGACCACGCTTAAAAAAATTCTACCCCTTGAGCCTTGCACATTCCCTCCAGGGCAGAATTGATTGACAAGGCTCTCATCATGTACTCCCTCCTGTCGTGTCTGGGCAGAATTGCAGACAGTTTCAAATTTCAAGGTTAAACTTCAGTTGCCACTTCTTAGCCCACCTGCCCAAATTTTCTAGATCCTGTTGCAGTAGCACACTGCCATTACTGTCATTATCAACCATGCCAACCTTTGTATCATCTGCAAACTTCGACACTAAGCCTGATATACCTTCATCAATATCATTGATAAATATACAAAACAACAGTGGACCCAACACCGAACCCTGTGGGACTCTACTAATAACATTAGTCCACGAAGAGCAGCACCCATTGATTACCACCCTCTGTGTGCATGTTATTTAAAGACAGACTTTATGAGACATGTAATCAAATTCAAACTGGATTCGACGACTGGAAAAATGCACATGCAAGAATCACAACACATGAAAAGCATTTCACTTCTTTATCTAATATGTTGCAGTTCTAAAAGTCTACCCAGATTGAAACAAAATTGCAAATCGAGAAGGAAAAGCAACTAAATACTGGACTGAAGTTTTAAGAAGAGTTGCAGTGGTTTATGGCAAAAGAGGTATAGTTTTTCGTGGTGATAATGAGCAACACAATAATCTTTGTAAAATCAACTTCCTCGGGTGTATTGATCTTCTATCTGTGTTTGATCCTTTTCTAAAAGAGCATATAAGAAATACGGAAATCCAGGAAGTGGAAACGTTTCGTACCTGTCTTCAACCATATATGAATTTATTATATGTCAAAAGTGTTGGCACACATCACATCTGAAATGAAAGAAGCCAAATATTATGGCATCAGCATTGATTAAACTCCTATAAGTCACACAGATCAGTTGTCGGTCATAGTTCGTTATGTATCAAGAGATGGCGAAGTTCATGAGAGTTTCTTGATGTTTGTTCCTATTGAAAAGCATGATGCAAAATATCTTTTTGACACGGTAGCATCTGTTCTTGATAAACATGGAACAGATGTAGCAAATTACAGATCTCAGTGATATGACAAAGTTGTTGATACGAATGGGATGTATTCTGGAGTCCAAGCCAGATCGAAGGAAGTCAACAGACCAGCAGTATTGGTTCCATGTGCTTCACAGTCTTAATTTAGTAGGGACCACATCCGCAGAAAGCTGTTTGGCTGCCGTTATTTTTTTCAGCATTTTACATTCGCTCTACACATTCTTTGCAGCCTCAGCACAAAGATGATTTTAATTGAGTACGATGGAGAATACAATCTCAATCAAAAATCTATATCAGACACAAGATGGTCATCACGTTACAATTCTGCGAGATCACTGAAAAAAAATTACAGTAAAATTTATGCAGCGCTCGTTGATATCTCAGAATGCGAAGAACAAAAACCCTGACAGTGGTTCATGAAACAAAAGCTTTGATAAATGAACTGAACTGGTTAAAAATAGCATTAATGACTGTCATTTGGGAAAATCTAAAAAACGTAGGGTGAATAAAGCAATTCACGAACCTGAAATTGAGTTATGAGTAATTGTGAAATTATATGATGCTCTTCTGGATTATTTCATTGATGTTCGAGACGAAGACAAATTTGATGATTTTGATAAAATGGCAAAAGAATTCGTTCCAAATTCTGATTACAGACAATATGAAGACCGAAAGCGAAAAGAAAGAAACAGTTTGATACAACACCAGAGCAATTGGTACCAGCAGAACTAAGTGCAAAAATATATATTTCGAATTCAAGTTTTTTATTGTATTGTAGACGTACTAGTCACAGAAATTACAAAACGACGTGCTGCATACAGTATATTTCATGATACTTTCAGTTTTCTTAAAGATAAATCTGTCAAAAGAAGAAATTCGACCCAAAGCCATAGCATTAGTGAACACCTACTCGTCCGACTTAGAAGTAGACTTCGTTGATGAATTCATATGGTTTTCGGCACTATTTTACAAGGACAAAATGTCTGTGGCAGAATTAATAAAGGCACAAATAAAAGATAAACTGATTACTAGTTTCCCAAACGTACACATAGCTTTAAGAATTTATCAATTCATAATTCGATTGAATACTGAAGGAGTGCACTCATTTTCGAAACTTTAGCAGATCAAGAACTGTGTACGCTGAACTATGAGCCAAGATCGCTTATCGTCGTTGGCACTTGTATCTATCGAGAACGATATTACTTGACATATGCGAAGGCATTATTAAAGATTTTGCTACAACGAGAAGCCGAAGCAAGAAACTTTTGTAATCTTAAGAAATGTTACAAATAATCTAGATATTGACGATATTGTAGATTTTGTTTCTTTTTAGTTTCAAGTATAATGTTGAAATTTTATAGTTGCATTATTTTTAAATCTGAAAACCTTTTCCTCCCTATTTTTTTTTTATTTTTTTTTTCCTTCCTTCGTAGGTCCTAAAACTGTCGTAGGCCCTAGGCACAGTGCCTACAGTGCCCAATGGGAAATCCTAGCCTGGTAAGTGTTCCCTGTGGGGGGGGGATTCTATTGCTGCAATATTCTTAATGAAGCTCTTAGCACCATGCCGGTTGTTGACACGATGATTGGGATGATCATAACCTGTACCATATGCCACATATCTTTGACTTCCTGTCGTAGGTCTGAGTATTTCCTCGTATATTTTCTGGAGGCCGCTGGTGTTAGGCACCGTTGTGTTGATCAGGTAGGTAGCCATTTCCTTCTTGTCGATAAGGGTTATCTGGTCTGTTGTGCGGGATCGTCTTGTTCGTTATTATGACACGGTCCCAGTACAATCTGTGAGTAGGGGTCTCTAGTACGGCCCAGGGCTCACACTTGTAATATAGAAAACTTTCTTTGATCAACTGATATTTTTGCCCTAGCTTCTGATTCTGCCGAATGGTCGTGTCTTGAGTGTACCCGTCTGGGTGATCACCCCCACATCCTGCGGTGATGTGCTGGATGTTTCTGGGGCCAAGTGGCATCGATATATTTCTTGTAGTTCCTGATGTTAATTATCTGATCTTGGATGGTCACCATGAATCCTTCGGTCTCAGGAAGAGCCTTCCGTTCGCTAGTCATGGGTTGGAAAGCATATTATCTATATAGTCTTGTTGGAGGCCATTGTAGTGTCTGCCATAGAGTGCCTTCTTCGCCCAGAAAGGTGGGTGAAGAAGTCACTCTAAGACCACACTCAGACAGATATAGACTGTCTGTCTGTTTGTGTGAGTGCGGTCCCCTTGTAGAGGTTGAATTTTGCGTACCGTTGATTTATGTTTCTTATGGCTTGGTAGATTGGTGCTGTGGTTTCCTGGAAGTAATCTCGCAGGTTCTTAATCGCCTTCTCTTGTTCAATGAGATCAATCAATCCCCTCCCTCCTTTACAGACTATGGACTATGATCAGTTTCTCAATGGCCGACTTCCGGTGGTGTTAGTAGCTTCCTGGTCGATCTCATAATTTCCTCCAGCTTAGTGCTGGTCCAATCTATGATCCCGAAGCTTAAGTATTTATGGCAGTGACTATGTTCTTTCCGTTCAACTTTGATTTTAGATGCTTCTCAGTCTCCAATGGTATTTGTCAATCAGACAGGCAGGCCTTGATCTCCTTGTTTTCTCACTGGTGGGCCTGCATCATTAGCAGATATTTGTATGTCTCTCCATCTGTCATGGCTTCAATCTCTTCACCGCTCTTTAGCTGGTAGATTTGCCCGACAAGATGTCCTTGATATAATTCAAGGGTCTTGCATTTGTCTAGGCCAATTTGCATCCTGATGTCAGTGCCAAAGTCTTTGGTGATCCTTAGTACCTGTTATAGTTGATTCTTAGTTGCAGTATAGTTTGATGTTATCCATGTACATCAGGTGAGAGTGGGTGTATAGGATCGTCCTTCCTTCTTTTAATGTACAGTATATCTATTTGCTGTTATTGAGCATGGTGCAAGACAGAACCGTATTGGGCTCAGGGCATCTCCCTGGAAAATTTCTCTTGACCAGACCGATACCGATGGGTATCGGTCTGGTCGTGATGTTCTCGATCTTGGGTACATACTGCATTTTGCTATGGTTACGTCTTGGAAGTGTGTCAGTGTTGGGTTGACTTTGTAGATCTTTAGTGTCTCTATCAGTCAGCTGTGGGGCACGGAGTTAAAGGTCTTATGGTAGTCGATGTAGGCTGTATACAGGCTGCTATTCCTGTAAGCTTGCTCCATAACTGCAGTGTCAATTGCTGCTTGCATCTTTGCTCGTCTGCTTACATCCCTTTCACTGCTTGGCAATAATATTCTGGCTCTCCAGGTGGGCTGATATCTTCTTAGTTATGCAGTGGTCAGGATCTTGTACATTGTTGGGAGACAGGTGATTGGTCTCTACTTTGCCGGGTTGTGGCATGTTTATCCTTAGCCTTCAGTTAGGTGATTCCTTGAGTCAGAGACTCTGGGATTGTGGCAGGGTCCCTTATTATCTTAGTGAACTGCTCCGCTGTATGTAAATGTAAGTGTGTGTTGTTGTCATACGGCACCAGGGGTTTCCCCCATCTCCACGTTGCTTTCATTATGGTGAACCAGTTCACTGGGAAATGCCAGAGATTTAAGTGTGTGGGAATTGTTCATGTGCAGTGTTCTGTACCGTTGTTCATCTGGCCATTTAGCCGTTCGACCCCTATTGAGGCCCAACGTTGTCCCACTTACGCCCCATGGAGGCATACTAGGAACCCGGTAGTCTTAGATTCACTCTGGTAGGTCCTGCTGCTTAATTTCCTGGGATTTCGGCGGCTGGGACCTAAAAATAAATAAATAAATAAATAAACAAAATAATAAATTAAAAATAAAATAAAATAAATAAAGAAAAAAAAATCAGCGCTATCGTAGGGGTAATATCGCTTTGGTTTGCTAGGCCGAGTTTTGGGCGAAAGGTAAGTTTATTATGTTAAGGTTTATGTGTGCCTGTGTGTGTGCGCAGCTGAACTTCTTGTACCAGTAGTGGATGCAGAGACGTAGCTAGGTTTTTGGCGCCCTTGGTAAATTTGTGACTAGGCTCCTTTTTTTCGATAATTGGTAAAATCGTAACAAATAATATTAAATACAGTCCGACCTCTGTTTAACGATCTTTATAGCGAATTTTTTTAATTCTTCTTGGTAATTACATTTAAAATAGTTTCCGTAAAACGAAGAAAATTTTCCATATAGCGAAAGGATTACAAAGATGGTATGTCTAAAATTAATTGGGCTTTTGTTGTTTTATTTAAATTATAAATCACAATATTCACGATTACCTATTTACATAGCAAGCACAAAAACACTATACAAATGTACAACCTCTATGCTGAAACCATTATACATTTAATACAAGATTCTAAAGAAGGAATTACTGTTAATGGTTCAGTTATCAGTAATCTGCGATATGCAGACGATACTGTTCTCATTGCAACCTCAGAAGTAAAAGTTACAAACATTCTTCAACAAAGTGGTAACAGCCAGTGAGCAGATAGGCTTAACAATTAATGCCAATGATCAAAACTATGGTTATAAGCAAACACCTAGCCTGGAATCCAAATACGCTGTGGCAACTCCCCCATTGAACAAGTGGGTAGCTTTAAATATCTAGGGAAGATCTTTACAAATAATAATGACCAAGGCACAGAAAGCAGAAGCAGAATTGGTATTTCCCAAGAAGTATTTAAGAATCTTAAGAACTTCCGCTGTGACACGAAAGCGGATTTTCAGAAAGGATATCAAATGGCCAAATGCTACACATGAAGCACTCTCGTATATGGATGTGAGACCAGGAAATCAGGAAATTGGAATCCTTCAAGATGTGGATGCTCAGAAGAATTCTCAAAATTCCGTGGACAGATCGCGTCACCAATGAGCGGATCCTTAAGAGGGCAAGAACCACATGGACACTACTAACTGCAATTGCAAAGAGAAAGACTGCCTACCTCGGGCATATTATAAGAGGCCCGCTGCAGAGACTAATCCTGCAATGAAAGATTAAAGGCAAAAGAGCAAAAGGAAGACAAAGAAAAAAGTGGCTTGATATCATCAAAGGATGGACAGAGGGTCTTACGACACAAGAACTATTTCACAAAGCAAGAGACAGAATTGGCTGGAAAATGTTGGTCTACAACGTTCAAATTGAATACGGAACCTGAAGAAGATACATTCGAGCATGCGCTGATGAAGTGATCGCCTGATTGGTCCCTTCAAGTTACTTTTTGGACGGCAAATAGATCGATGCTGCTATGCAGTGTGTACTCAGATTTAAGGATGCATGCAGGCTTGAATCGCCCTCTGGAAACATGCCATTTGGCAAAAATTAATTTTTACACCCTGCTCTCATCCTGATGGGACATCATTTAGGGGCTCCGTTTCATCAGCTATTTCGACATTGTCGCCATTTCGACACCCGAGCTAGCCTCGGGAGTCGAAATAGCTTGGCACGGAACTGATGTGAGCTGTCAGTGGCGCCCTTGTCACCTGCCCCAATGCCAAGGCGTTCCTACGCTACTGAGTGGATGTTAACTATTCCTGGAGTTTGCCAGTTGTGTGATTTCCCGATCGACTGTTGTACTTCTTTCTCCCGAATCTGTACGTTCTTGGTTTTCTTCCTTTTTAGATCTATCCGGGTGTGGCAACCGTTATTGCTATTCCTGTGCCACAGGTTATCACCAAAGCTCCTCGAGTGTCTTCTGGTTGGGGTATATTTCCTTTCTTCTCCTCTTGTCCGTCCTACTGCAGTAATTCAGGTGTTGGCCGGGGCTATTCCTTTGGACTTGTTCCTGATATACCGAAGACTATGTTATCGGATTAAGAAGAAGATACCCGCTACGTTTCATAACATTATAATTGATACTCAATTATATATTAAAATGCAAAATAAGCGATGTATAATGGAGATAATTAACCTAGGGCAAACGAGATGGGACACTGAAACTACGGGAAGGGTGACAAAGTTATTTCTTCCTGAGGTGACGTTTCTTCTAGATAAAAGGGTAGCTGAATGGTTTACTCCTGGGTTGGAGTTGTTGCTATATACAGGGTGTTTCAGTTAAACGTTTCAGAACTTCTAAGAGGGGTAGGGTACATCCTGACAACTCGAAATCATATAGCAATGTGGGGTCGGAAATGCTTTCCTGAAGCGGTGTTGTACACAGAAGCACCATAAAAAGAAAAGAGACCGTAAGTGAGAAATCGTTTTAATAATACATGAAAAGAAGCAAAAGGTACATGGATTAAAGTAAGTGTTCGAAGTTTCTTCCACGGGCTACAATGCACGCCTCACATCTCCGACGCATGGACATCCGAACATTCTGGAATACTCCAGGCGAATTTCGAATTTCTTCGGCAGCTACTGCGATTCTTGCAACCAGCTCCTCAGCATTGTCAACAGGGGTGTCATAAACTAGCGATTTCATATGACCCCAGAAATAAAAATCAAGACATGATAGGTCGGGTGACCGAGCAGGCCAACGCACGGGACCACCATGTCCGATCCACTGTTGAACAAATGTGACATCCAGGTAGTTACGAACATCTCCGCTATAATGGGCAGGGGCTCCATCGTGTTGGAACCACATTGTCTGTTGCGTCGATGCAGAAATCTGTTCATCCCTCAAAAGTTGCGGCAATACTTGCTGCAGAAAGATCAAGTAGATAGGTCCGGTTAGACGACACGGTAACAGGTAAGGTCCGATGAGGTGATCTCCCATAATACAGTCCCATACATTGACCGAAAATCGAATCTGTGCTGCACGACGTCGTATTGCATGCGGGTTCTCGACCGCCCAGATATGGTCGTTATGCGTGTTGAAAATTCCTTCCCTTGTGAAGGATGCCTCATCGGAAAACAACACTTCAGCAGGAAAAAGGGGATTTGTAGCACATTTTCCAAGGTACCACTGTGCGAAAGCAATACGAGGTTGAAGAAACTACGAACACTTACTTTAATCCATGTACCTTTTGCTTCTTTTCACGTATTATTAAAACGATTTCTCACTTACGGTCTCTTTCCTTTTTATGGTGCTTCTGTGTACAACACCGCTTCAGGAAAGCATTTCCGACCCCACATTGCTATATGATTTCGAGTTGTCAGGATGTACCCTACCCCTCTTAGAAGTTCTGAAACGTTTAACTGAAACACCCTGTATAATAACAGACCATGGCTCATTGAATGAGAAACTATTTGCTCTAGGATTAACAAATACCGAATGGTGTTTTTGTGGGGCAAAGGAAAATTGGTTTCACATTTTGTGTGAATGTAGTATTTATGTTAGTGCGAGATCAATAATTAGTGATCTCCTGGTGAATGTGATTCCTGGACAAGCGTTTCATCTCTTGATGGAACGAAATAAACTTCAGCTGTTACAAACCTTTGCTAAAGCTGCATTTGATCTAAGAAGAAGTATGCTTCCACAGTAAAGAACTGGATTAACTTTGGATAATTAACTGTGATTAACGTGGTGTTTGTGGTTACAGTCAGCGAGTTTTTTTTTTTTTTGTTGTTTTTTTTTTAACTCTGGAGTGGGCTCCCAGAGTGTTGTTTTTTTTTATATGATTTTTTTTTTCTTTTCATTTTGTCTCATAAACTGAAACCTAAGGCGTCCCATCTACTGGACTTGGCCCACCTTCCCGTGGTGTGGACGAGTATCTGGAAGCAGCCTTCCCGGCGATCGCTGCTTCTAAGTATCCAAGAGGTCAACACATCACAACATACATAAAATACACAACCATGACACTACTCCAAGTCTGGCCTAGTTTATAGAGTCTGTTAAAACCTACAGTAATACGAGGCGGATTTGAACTGATGTTCTAAGAGCCGTTCTAACAATAACACATGTCCTCTTGTTCGTCTGCGCGGTAGCACAGTGGTATCGTCATCGTCGGAAATCTACAAGGAAGCTAGAAACCAGTACACCTCGCTCATATACGCAGGAGTAAACAACTCTCGTGAGAAAATTGGTCGCAACCACTGGCAACATTGACCCTGGAGGGGTCTACAAAGTAACCACTAATAAACTCCCCAGGGGAGAGGTAATTTCAACCACCATAACACCACAGGGAGATGTTACCAATTCTTGGGAGGCATCTGTTAATAATATTTTGGACGCAACCTTCCACCCTCATGTATACCCGCTGACACCCCAACAAATCAAGATGTGCACAGAGAATGACGACTACCGAACAGAAATAGGGAACCGGATTTCAGATTAGAGGAATTACGAGTGGTTGCGCACCTTATTAAAAGTAAGAAACATCCGGGTCCGGACCTCTTGGAGCCGGAAATCATCAGGAAGGTGGTGGAGATAGCCCCTGATATGCTACTGAACCTCTTCAATCTATGTCTCCAAACTGGGACCTATCCGAAGGACTGGAAAAAAAGCAAATATTAAACTCATAATTAAAAACCCGACAAAACCACCAAACCAACCGACTTCCTACAGACCAATAGCCCTACTAACTTTACAGTAAACTCTTGGAACGACTCCTGTTAACCAGAATACAGGGTCACTACCTACAGGCAAACCTAATGTCCCCAAACCAGTACACTTTAGACTGGGAACGTCGACTGTGGATGCCCTGAAGAACCTCCTTGCACGTGCAGCTGCCACAGAAAACAAATACTTCCTGGCTATCTCTATCGACTTCGCTGGGGCGTTCGACACCCTTTGGTGGCCGAGCGTCCTTGCCCGGTCCGGGGGATTGGGATGCCAGGCAACCTCTATGGAGTAATCCAAAGCTACCTCTTTTGGCACAGTAGACTCATCATGGTGAATGCTCCATATAAAATACTCACCAGAAAAATCAACAGAGGCTGTCCACTAGGCTCCGTTTTAGGACCCACGTTATGGAACATCGTCTTGGATGAATTCCTAAATATCGATATTGGAGAGGCGTCTTCACAAGCCTTTGCAGACGACCTCATCCTGATGGTAGAGGCAAATAGCAGAATCCAGCTGGAAAGAAAGGCAAATCATGCCCTTAAAATCCTAAAGAGTGGACCAATATCCGCTTCCTTAGGATCTCTGCAACCAAAACGGACTCCATTCTCCTGAAGGGTCCCTAGATTACAGGAGATTAATTGATGACCCCCACAGATTAATTGATGGTGTCACACTACGACTTTCCAAGGAACTTAGATACCTGGGAGTAATACTGGACCCAACTCTCTTCTTCCAGGCACACTTGAAATACATCCGTAAGAAGATACGAGGCTATACAGCCCTTGTTGCCAGAGTTGCAAAAAAGGGACTGGGGATTGAAAAAGAAGACCCGCAAGCTTTGTTACAAAGCCGCCTTCCTGCCGATAGCTACCTATACTTCCGGAGCATGGTATCCCAAAGTTATCAAGGCTATAAATCGCAGAATCCTCGACTCTATCCATAGAGCCATGCTGCTCGCTATAACCCGGGTCTGCAGCACAGTTAGCACCCAGGCGCTGCAGGTGCTGGCGGGAACCCTACCTTTAGACCTCGAAGTAGCTAAATGTGGAGTATTATATGAACTCTCCAAGGGAAGAGCCTGTACCTTCGCCGGCTTCGACGCAGATCCTACCACAAACTATTTGAATGAGAAAAGAGACTTACAAATCACCTCATGCAGACCTGGCAAACCAGACAGTACGCATCATGCAACAAACAAATTAAAATAATAAAATAAAATACTAATAGAAACCTGCAGAACAACAAAATACTAACAGAAATCTGCAGATTAAAAAAAAAAAAAAAAAAAAATGGATAAATTATATTACGAACAGCAAATAAAAACAATCTCGGTACACCGAGTATCGAGATTGTTCATAGCTTACATTTTAGAAAACCAAACTATTATATTTAGGCCACCCGAATAATTAAAATCATCTGTCGTGCCTTGTCTATTATGTCTGTAAATCGCGTGTGTTCTCTGGTCGATTTGTCTGTTTTGCTGGACGAAAAACCCGAATTGCTGGAGAGAAAAAAAACCTTGCTCTCTACGCCTCAGACCGACCTACTCAGCCACGGAGTGAAAAAAAGCCCATTAAAGTTCTTCGCGTCATCGAGGAATTCGAACCCGGGCCTTTTCCACCCAGTGTGGCGAGGATGGTGACTATACCACGCGCAGACTTCGTAGCTCATGAATGTGTTCATTTCGATTCCCCACCTCGTGCGTTGGTTCGTCTTCCTTTGCCCTCGTCGGTAGCACAGTTGGTAGAATCGCCGTCCTTCCCACACCTGGTGGAAAAGACCTGGGTTCGAGTCCTATCGATGACGTGTGGAATTTTCATGGGTCTTTTCACAACGTGGCTAAGTTAGTCAGTCTCTCAGGCTAACGTAGCATAGTTTTTATTTCCCCGAAACTCGGGTTTTTCGTCCAGCAAGCAGAAAATCAACCTCCGAACACACGCAATTTACACAAAATATATACGGAGCAACATGGCCTTAATCCTCGATGCTCCCAAAACCCTACAACAACTTATTCCTTCCTTCCTGGGTGATCACTAGTACAGGAAGCACTTTCAGATGGTTGTGCTGTGTTGTCGTGCCATTCCCTTGTGGTAGCCATACGAGACGCAGTGCCACTCACTGCAATGTTGTCGGCGGGTAACTGTCTCCGAGTTTTCGAGCTAACCCCTCTGCCTAAGTGGTTGTTGTAGTTTGTTTTTAGGAGCATTAGCGACTAAGGCCGTATTGTTCTGAGTTTATTATCTGTAAATTGTGTGCGTTCTGAGGTCGATTTTCTGTTTGCTGGAAGAAAAATCTGAGTACGGGAGAAAAAAACCATACTTCCCGCGCCTGAGACCGACTAATTCAGTCACGTCGTGAAAAAGGCCCGTAAAAATTCCTCACGCCTCGAATTCCCTCTGCCTAAGGCCGGAACGCGACAGAGCTTAACTGCACCACATTTGATGCAGTATATTCAATTTATCTACTTCTCATCTTCATCCAGCTCTGGAAGTGGACCTGTTTTAGGTTTGGCTTCGGCATCCAGTGGTGAGCGGTAGTTATGGGAGGGACACCAAAAAAAAAAAAAAAATTATGATATTAGGGTCCCCAGTAAATGATTACATCTGCCCATATATTTATTTTGTCTGTAAATTGTGTGTTCTCTGGTCGATTTGCATGTTTGCTGGACGAAAAAAACCCCAGTTTCTGGGGGGGAAAATCTTGCTATCTACGCCTGAGATCGACTAAAAAAGCCCACCAAAGTTCCTCACGTCATTGACAGGATTCGAACCTGGGCCTTTTCCACCCGGTGTAGGGAGGACGGTGACGATACCACTGTACTACATGCGGAGACATGAGAGGGACACCAGATGGAGTCACTCTGTTACAGCCGTGATTCAGTACTTGAGGAAGGTAGGTGTCATGAAGCTACTTTCGCGAATTTTTTTTCCACCGCGTTTTTTTTTTTTTTTTTTTTTTAATCGCGGTGGGATTTGAATCCGAGTCCATGATATTGGCTGTCCGGCGTCTTAACTACTGTGGTAATTGCGCCCCTTTGTTGTTGTTATTATTATTATTTGTTTTGTTATTTATTTATCTTTTCCATCTCCGCAATGGTTACTGAAACCAGGTGCATCTGGCGTTTGTTATAGTCAAACTATTATTATTATTGGTCGAGGAACTCCCTAACTATTCTACGTGTGTTCAGAATCGCGGCTTCTGGAAGTCCATGTAAGTGTTCTCTAAGAAGCCTTTACTGATCTTTTCCTCATGGGTTTTCTGGAGGTTGCTGGTGTTGGGCACCACTATATCGATCAGTTAGGGATCCATTTCCTTCTCGTTGAGGGTTATATCTGATCTGTTGTGCGGGATTGTCTTGTTCGTTATTATAGTGTTGTCCCAGTACAGTTTATGAGTAGGAGTCTCTAGTACTACCTGGTGTTCGTACTTGTAATTCGACTACGCTTTCTTTGATCAACTGGTATTTTTGAACTAGCTTCCTAGCGACTTGGTCGTCTCTATGAGCGTGCTCCGCTTTAGTGATAACCCTGCATCCTGCAGTGATATGTTGGATTGTTTCTGTAGCCAGGTTTCTGTAACCTGTTTCTGACACTTTCGACATGTCATCCGAGTATAAGTGCCAGAACGTAGAATTTAGAGCTCGTGGAAACGGATACATTTTTTGGAAATGTATTTACCGTCTTTTTGATTAATTAGTGTACTTTTAATTGTAATAAAGTAGCTCAGCGCTTCTTATCACTTGTTACGCATATCTCTTTTTTGTGTTTAGCTAAAGAATTTTTCCCTTTTTTTTTAGCAAGGATATAACATTTCGATTGAGGGACAAGTCGTCCTGAGGGTGACAAGGGTGCACTGCACCCGGACGCCAACGTTCAAGGGGTGCCTGAAAAATTGACACATATATACACATAGGAAGATAATTTTCAAGGGGGGGCACCATATATCAGTTGGCACCTGGGCACAAATTGTGATTGGAACCCGGGTGCTACATATCCTAGGAACGCCCCTGGCGATCGTTACGGTATAGCGTAATGTGTATCTTTAACTTGATAGCGTAATACGTATCACTGCATTAAGAATCTATTAGCTTAGTACAGTATTGTAAATCACTCGATTATATCGATTAATTTATTAATTTTCATTGTTGATCAACTAAATCGTATTTAAACGGAAATCATGCTGCACACTAGAGCAGCAAAGTAACGGACACAAAGTATAAGTGCTGTTGCTCGGAGGAGAACTGAAAGGGGGGCGATTCTCCTGTGCACCGCGGCCTAAAAAAATGTGCCACCTTTGAAATGTTTGCAGACTTTCAAGAACAGGACATGATCCAGGAGGATATCTTTGTGTGTGTGATAGATTCAGAGAATGTGAAGAAATGAAGTGTCAACTCAGTGTTCTGATAGGCGTTTATGAGAGTTTGGAGAATAGGCTAGATGCCCTCGAAGGAATTAAAATGGGGGAAAACAAGCTCTTAGCTACCCAACTCAATGCCAGAGACCACTTTTTTTGTGCATCAGACAAAACAGCGGCAATCTTCAAAGCAGAATGCGCTGGTTCCACAGGAACTAGTTATTGCCATTGACTCTATGGTCAGGGTAACCGGAAATATATTGTTCAAGAAGCATTAGGTGGAATAGGACCAAGGTATGTCTGTCAAGGGCAAAAGCAGATGATGTTGTACAGCAGATATCACTATCGTAGCTACCCTTTTTCGGGCCCGGAGGCAAAGAACATGTTCGGGATCCTACTTAATTAATGAACATTGCAAAAATAGGAGACAGCCAAAGACGCCGAGCCCCTAAAGGGCCCGGGCCCTGATGCAATTGCCTTGCCTGCCTACATGGTAGCTGCAACACTTGCAGATATCATCTTTTAGGGGCACAAAGGATGATATTGTTGTACACGTTGACACTAATGATATTATGAGTAGGAGATCTGAGGACTTACATAAGTACAGGACAGTGCTGGCAAAGAGTCGCGATTCAGAATTGAACTGGAAAATGTCTGAAATTGTACCCAAACACGATAGGAGGGAGTATATGTTGAGAGCCTTCTCAATCAGTTCGGCCCTGAAGAAAATGTGCAAGGCAAGACTCGTGGGAGTAAAATTTTTCTCAACATGATCTGTGCTTGTTAACAGGAGAGACTGTTTTTACAGGGATAGGATACTACTTGAATAGAAGGAGTGCAAGAATATTTGCTGATGCTATTGAGGCAGTGATAGGTGGCTCGATAAACTGCTAACTTGGGGGATTACAGACACTAATAGGTTAACTAGAGCTGTAGGCAGAGGTGAAAGTGATTCTTGCATTACTACTACTGTATTGGTACATGCAGCGGTCTGGAAAGCAAGGTATCTAGGATTTCTGGCCTTGCTGTGGGTAATTATGGAACAAGTGAATACACGGGCTGCGTTATGGTGTTCTCACCGGAAGGACAGACAGGACAGGAGAGGTGGAGGGTTTATGCTCTTATTTAAATCTAAAGCAGAGCATTCAATTGACTTCAGTGACGGGTGCAATGTTGAGTCAGTTTGGTGTGATATAAGCACCGGGAAAACAAAATTTAGATTAGGGGTGTGCTGTAGGCCTAATGACTGTGATGATGCCAAACAGGTATACAGGGAAATAGAGTGGGCCAGCAAATCAGAATGTCTCATAATGGCGGATTTTAACTTGCCAGATGTTGACTGGAATTTGTGGATTGGTCACTCACACACTAGCAAGACTTTTGTGTATTTCTTGGATGACTGTTTTCTTCAGCAGCATGTTAGAGAGACAACAAGAGGAAGCAATAATTCTTGATCTGGTTATCAGCAGTGATTCTTCATGCTGAATCTGCAGGTAAAAGATCCACTGGCTGGCAGCGACAGTGTACTAATGTGGAATTTTATTAAAGACATAACTACTATTAAGGGTAAAGGGAAAAGCTTTTGAGAAGTGTCTGGCAAAGAAAAAAGCAAAGACTTCTATGCTTATATTAAGAGCAGACGGAAGTGGTTGAATCGCATTGGGCCACTTGATATTTACGGGTTTAACTGTTGATGATCCTGCTCAGGTTGCGGACAAATTGAATAGGTATTTTGCATCTACATTCACATATGAGGAATTCTTTAGGGAAGGGGATGCCAGAAGTTTATCAAACTCTAACGAGGAGCTAAATGACTTTGTGATATCTGAAAGGAAAGTGGAGGCGAAATTGTTAAGGATGGATATAAAAAAAGGCACCTGAGGTTTACAGGAATCTATCCAATTATATTAAGGGGGCAGCAAAGGAGATAATCAAACCCTTAGCCATAATTATGAGAGCATTCGTGGATTCAGGGGAAGAGAGAGAGAGAGAGAGAGAGAGAGAGAGAGCTTAAAAAACCTTATATTATTATATAAGATGAAGATAGGAAGACTCTCTTACAAATTAACTTTTTAAATTAACACGACTGTGGTATTTTCTTTATTTCTTAGCAATAAATATTTTCGAAACCAACATTAACAATTTTTAGACGCATTATTGTGACAGCGTCTAAACTATAAATTCTTTCTGCCCCCCACCAGATTCTATTATAAAACACGGAAAAATGTACTAAATTTGTTGCTTTTATAAGTTTAACACTGGGCTTCTTGTTGTAACCATTTAAATTTGTCATGCAGTGACGTACCTGCAGAGTTAAAGTTACTCCCTGCCAATCAGCATTCCATTAGCTATGTATAAGGAAAGTGAATTCTTTGTGAATTCTCTCAGATTTATTTTTGTCACCTGAATAGCACCTCCCACAGTGGTTACACTCAAGGACAATCAAGTGCACTCACTCCTACTGGTCTTTGGAAACAGGAATATTATGCTGGAATTGTAAAATTATGGAAGGCAGTAGAGACAGTTTGGACGAGAATTAAAAAAACATGGAGCATTTTTTCATAGTCAAAAATGCAATTTGTTTGGGCAAATGGGAAGCGTCTCCTTTTCGCAGCAACAGACTTAAAATCATACAGCTGATGAATGCAAAGACAGGCTATCTTTATAATGCACAAGGATTTTTTTATTGCTGTTAAAGTTCCTACAGCTTTAGTATCTCAAAAGAAGAACAGATTAAATATTCTGACTAAAAATTTGCCTAAATAAACTTATAAAATTTATTAAGACGAATAACTTGTTAGCTCTCTTACAGAAACTAACATTCTTCTGATACCCAGTTGGTTTCATCAATGGAAGTTATAAACTCAAAAAAGAGATTACCCTGTTAAAGTAATGAAAAAAAGAACAGGAGGAAAATTCCAGAAAAATTTCTTCCTTCATGAATAAGAAAGAGTGCTACTTATTCTACAAATTCGGTAAATATTAAGAAATAAATAAAATTGAATAATTAATATCAATGTGTTTTATGTACAAAGCCTTGGAGCATGCATCTAATTTCTATGGGGATAACTTTACATTTTGGCCATTTTTTAATTTTTTTCTCTTTACTTATTTATAAATATCTTTCTATACATTAAAATAATTTTTCTCCTAATGATATTTATTCAGCCAATGGGAGAAGAGAGATGCGGTTACGTAGTAATACGTAAGAAATACAAAAATACGTAACAGAAGCCTATACTGGGGTAAAAAAAAACTTCTGTTCAAGCGTGATCACGCGCTATGTTTATCTAACATGACCATGCGGTACTGTTCTTGATTTCCACATGTCACGTATTCATTTAAATAAACTAAATGCAACAAGGCATAATATTTTAAGAGTTTAAGATTCTATATCTATATAATATCGGTGTAGATACACCATAGACAACTCTTAAAGAAAAACTACGATCGTAGTGTGAAAGGCACCCATCGATGAAAAGCCAACTAGCTTTGAAACGGTGGTGCTGCCCACCGAGAATAAGTGACAATAGTCTTCTCTATTAGTGAAACGTTACTTATTCGAGCTAGTGCAATACATGGTAACTCGTTGTGAAAGATGAACACAATATGAGATACAGATGAAATGATGCCTTTCACACTACGATTGTAGTTTTTCTCTCTAAGAGTTGTCTATGAGTTATCTACACTGATATTATATAGATATAGTAACCTATTTATGTATTCATAGCTGAGAAAGAGAGACATACACAGAGTCGAAAGCTTCTGTAAGTACTGTACTGTATTTTATTTTATCAAAAGAAGTGAGCGCAGCAAGCAGGGGGTTAAGCCCCCTAGTATATATTATATTAAATATGTACCTATTAATATGCGTTGTATCCGAGCATTTTATTTTAAAGGATCAGTAATTTTATTCAGCCAGTTTTCTTGGCTGAATGTTTTTATTGAGGTGATCTCATTTTAGCAATATAATGAAAAAAATTGATATTGTGGAAACCTATTAAAAGAAACCTCCAACTTTATACAAAAGTGGGAAAACAACGTTGAGTGTACTTTGCATTCAATGTGCATGCGCGTTCGCAACTGCCCATTAATAAACGTATACTCGTATTTACGTGCGTTTTACAGTTGGATCTGCAACCTTAATGTGGATATACAGACATGTACACTGAGTGGGTAGAAATCATGGGATACCTAGTAACGGGTAAGCCTACCTTTCGCCCTGATAAGGGTAGTCACACGGCTAGAAATTGAGTCCACTAGTTCACGAAAGTGTTCCATATCCATGCTTGCTGCACCGCTATCCATAATTCCATCGCATTCCTGAGTGGAGAATCCAAAGCGTGAACGGACCATTCCACAGCATTCCAAATATGCTCCACGGGGTTCATCTCCGGTGAACAGGAAAGCCATTCCAACTGAGGAATGCTCTTCGAACCATGTTCTGGTCACCATGGCTCTGTGGGGAGGCGCATTGTCCTGCTGGAAGAGTCCATTGCCCTGTGGGTGCACGATGACCATAGAAGGGATGCAGATGGTCTGCAAGGATGGACCTGTAACCTGGGCGGTTCAGAGATGCGTCTAGAGGTGCCAGAGATCCCAACGTGTGCCAGTTGAATACGTCCCAGACCATTACGGACCGTCCACCAGATTGAATAGTTCCTTCTTGACATGACAGGTGCATAGCTTCGTTTCCGCCAGATACGCACGCTCCCATCCGCTCGAAATAACTGGAAACGGGACTCATCGGCCTCGAGTTCGTGTTTGTGGATAATAACGCCACACCCCATCGCACTGCAGCTGTGATATGCTTTTGGAAAGTGAGGACTCTCCAACATCCAATGCCGATGCTCTTTTGCCCAGTTGAGGCATAGAGGCCTATGTCGTGGTGTTAGCAATGGGATATCTGGTGCTCCCATAACCTATTGCAGCTAATGATCGCCTGATGGTCTTGGTGGAGACATTTCTGGCATCCCCTCGTTGAAGTGGACGATGATTTATGCCACTGCCGTTCTCCGTTGGCTGAAACAATGCGAGACAGACGTCGACGGCCACGTTCATCCACTACCTTCTCTGCCCACAGCGCTGTCCACGATGAGATGTTATTCCGGAAATGGCATATTCACGATGCACTCTTGATAGAATGGGGAGGGTGCCATTTCTGTACTACCTCCGCGATTGTGACCCATGAGTCGGGCACCCAAATATGCTCCACGGAGATGAACGTATTTATGTATACGTCCGATAAAAGTCAGAAAAGTCGGTTTGTAGATTAGAGAGAGGGCCTTGTGCTTCAGATCCCAGTCAGCCCGGCTTATTCTTCTGATCATGGCTACATATTTTCTTATTTTAAAGGCAAGGTACTTCAGGTGAGGATGAAAGGTGAGGTTTGCATCTATGTGGAGGCCTAGGTATTTAACTTCAGTATATAATCTGATTGGTATGTTGTTTATCTTCATGACTAGGGGTCTGCGGATTTAAAGTTTCCCTTTCAACAGGATGGACTTCGTTTTTTCACCCGATGGTAGATAGTTGGTGCAGTTAGGCATGCTCTGTTCTGTCGGTTCTGGGAGTAAAATATTTAATCTTTCAGAAAATAATGTACATTTGCTCATCGAAAATTCTGATGTCTTCACTACATTTCAACAGTTCTCTGCGGCAGTTTTCAAGAAAAGACTTGCGGCTAGAAACTCCACTGCGGGGTCATAATGATCCAGATTAACTCACTTTTGGGAAGAACATATCGGAAGATAGCCAGCAACGCAACAGGAAATGACAGGTAGATCCCTTTCTCCTCTAAGTGATGCTGGACGGCTCACTGAGAAGCTTTGCGTATAAACGGGCCTAAATTATTAGGAAGCTAACCTTGAAGAATTGTAAATAATTGCTTATCCGTACAGTTAAGAATACCCATACTTCTGTGCACCCGAACACACTTCTCTCTTATGAAATCTTATTTAAAAAAAATAAATAAATAAATAAAATAAAATAAGATCTTCTCCCCATAAGAAGAATCCTGCAATAATCTGAAATGCCATCAAGCCAATTGAACACAAAAAACTCCAATTTCTGCTCTGTGACTGATAATTTATAGCTACACGTATAGAAAAATCTTCTGCAAGAACGCTAGTGTTACTGCGAGTGCTTTAGTGCATGCTGGGGACTTCCTCTCCTGCCTAAAGCTCAGGAATACTATGTGAACTTTCTACATGGAAATCGCATCGAGGAACTTCTATCGCCCAATACTCTACAAGCTCAGATTCTACCGGGGAAGAAATTAAATGAGACTATATATTTCCTGAACAGTTAGACTACTGGACAGTCTTTACAATTGTACAAAACAGAAATACATGTAACTATTGGTAAGTAACAACTAATATTGCTGTAAAAACGACTATAAATAATTCTCAAATTCTGTTGCTAGAACTGTCAAACAGAGAGAGTGGTAAATCTCACTGTAATGTAAATAGTGTAATCAATGTTAACAGTTTAGTTCCTTGTTAATGCTAAACTTAATAGGATAACTGATATATAATGCTACTGATAACTGCAGGTCTCTTTAAAAATGTTTGTCTTGGCTGTGTGACTTCAATGGGTTTTTGGAGCTCCAGCCTTGTTTTTTTTTTTTTTTTTTTTTTGCGGGCTCTATCCGCTCACAGGCTATCCCGCTATCCCGCTCACAGGCCTGGCCAGCCTGTGAGCGGGATAGCGGGCACCCACTGGTATTGCACTACCTCCAGTGGGTGCGGGATTTCGAGCACTTTGGCATGTAAGAGGGGGAAAAAAACCCAAGCCCTGCTACTCATGCCTGGGGACAGGTACCAGATAGCAGCTGCACAGGTATTGGCTGCTCCTTTGCAGAGGTCCTACATTCAATACGGATCCACTAGGTGGAGATGGGCTATGCCTAGGGGCCACCCTTGATACCAGGACACACACACACGTGTTTTGTACTGTGTTTCCTCAACTGTATTGTGAACAAAATATATATATATATATATATATATATATATATGCTAGGGTAATTATATATGAGAATGAAAATGTACATAAAATTGTATATAAATTATTGTATATGTTTCTTGAGATTGTACATAATATTTGAGTGTGTAAATAAATGAAAAAAAAAAAAAAATGTCGGTTCTGGGCTTCAAATCCGCAGACCCCCCAGTCATGAAGATAAACAACATACCAATCAGATTATATACTGAAGTTAAATACCTAGGCCTCCACATAGATGAAAACCTCACCTTTCAACCTCACCTCACAAGGAGCTCATCTGGAACATTGTTCCAGATGAGCTCCTTGCTCTTGACCTGGGCCCTGTTACCGCCCAGGCATTCGCGGACGACCTCACCATATCAGTGGCTGTAGACCCAAAAGCATCCCTTGAAGCCATCGCAAATCATGCCATTCAGATATTGCAGGATTGGGCCGAACTCTATAAGCTACATATCTCCCCACAGAAAATGCACTCCATCCTCCTTAAGGGATCCCTGCAGACAACAAGACCTCCGCAGATTAAAATCCAAGGAACTACCATCAAACTGGTCAGAGAACTCAAACACCTGGGCATTGTCTTGGACTCCAAGTTCACCTTTTTCCCTGCATCTTTCTCATCTCCATACCAAGGTCAGGAATTATACAGTCCTCATTGTTCGGATCAGCCGGTCAGACTGGGGGTTAAACCGCCACACACTTAAGTTGCTCTACAAATCCATCTTTCTACTAATCAGGCGACAACTCAGCGTTGTTATGGGCCTATATGAGAGCTTGAAGGATAGGGTGGATGCCCTCGAAGGATTACAAGTGAGGGGCCCATCAAGCTCTCAGCTGCCCACACCAATGCCAGAGCTTGTACTTGGTCATCGCGGAACACAGCGGCAACCCCCAAGGCAGAATGCGCTGGTCCCAAAGGAACTAGTAGTTGTTGGTGACTCTATTGTCAGGGAAACGGGAAACATGCTTTGTAAAAAGGATAGGTGGAATAGGACCAGGGTATGTCTGCCAGGGGCAAAAGTTGATGACGTTGTAGAGCGGATATCATCTTTTAAGGGCACAAAAGGTGATATAGTTGTACACGTTGGCACTAATGACATTAAGAGTAGGAGACCGGCGGAATTACTTGACAAGTACAGGTCACTGATGAAAAAAAGCCGTGAATTAGGGTTGAAATTGAAAGTGTCTGCAATTCTGCCCAGACACGATAGGAGGGAGTATATGATGAGAGCCCTGTCAATCAATTCGGCCCTGGAAAGATTGTGCAGGGCTCAAGGGGTAGAATTTTTTTCAGCCTGGTCTGTACTTGTTAACAGGAGAGACTGCTTCTACAGGGATGGGATACACTTAAATAGAAAGGGTGCAAGAATGTTTGCTGATGCTATCGAGGCAATGTTAGGTGGGTCGGAAAACTGCTTGATTGGGGGGATACAAGGACTAATAGATTAACAGTAGCCACTGGCAGAGGTGAAAGTGATTCTTGCACTGCTTCTATTGGAATGAGCCGCAGTCTGGAAAATAAGATGCAGGATATTTCAGAGACTGCTGGGAATCATTGGGGTACAAGTAAACACATGGGTTGTGTTAGGGTAGCTAAGAAAAAGAACAGGTGCATGTATACTTGTGTGTACACCAATGCTAGGAGTTTAGTAAATAAATTTGATGAATTTGAGGTATTGCTCAAAACATCAAAGGCAGATATTATGGGGATTTCAGAGACGTGGTGTCACACAGATATAAGAAATGCAGAACTGGAATTTGGGGAGTGCAATGTCTACAGAAAGGATAGACAGGATAGGAAGGGAGGAGGGGTTATGCTATTAGTTAAAAAACACATAAAATCCAAGGAAGTGAAGCCAGTCGACATCGCTGGACAGTGCAGTGTCGAGTCAGTTTGGTGTGACATAAGCATTGGGAGATCAAAATTGAGAGTAGGAGTGTGCTATAGGCCTAATGACTCTGATGAGTATAATAAGAAACTGTTCGGAGAAATAGAGTGGGCCAGTAAATCAGAGAGTCTTATAATGGGGGATTTTAATTTCCCAGATATTGACTGGAATTTGGGGGCTGGTCACTCACACAGAAGCAAGGCTTTTGTGGATTTATTGGATGATTGTTTTCTACATCAGCATGTTCGGGAGGCAACTAGAGGGAGTAATACTCTTGATTTGATTATCAGTAGTGATTCTTCATGCATTAAGAATCTGCAGATAAATGAACCACTTGGTGGCAGTGATCACAGTGTGCTGAAGTGGGAGTTACTCAAAGAGGTAACTACCATTAGGGGTAAAGGGAAGGGGTATTGCTTTCGTAAAGGCGACTACAATGGACTGAGACAGTATTTAAATTCTATACAGTGGGATCAACTGATGATATTGCCAACAGCAAATTCAAAATGGGAAGCATTCAAAGAACTTATCGTGGAAGCTACTAGGCTTTACATACCAACTAAGAAATATTGTTCAAGGTTTAGGCCTAAATGGTTGTCAGATGAACTAATGAGGCATATGGCAGAGAAGAAAAATGCATGGGATACATACAAATTAACACGTGACACGGACGCCTATGATAGATACAAGTTGATCTGTAACCAAGTTACAAAGGAGGTTAGGCAGGCGAAGGCAGATTACGAGAGATCCTTGGCAAGGGATGCGAAGAAAAACAGCAAAGAGTTCTTTACTTATGTAAACTCTAGAAGGAAGGGGATGAATCAGATTGGTCCACTTGAGATCGATGGGTCAACTGTTAATGACCCTGCTCGGGTAGCTAACAAACTAAATGAATATTTTGCATCGACATTCACACATGAGGAGTTATTCAGCGAGGGGAATGCCAGAGGTGTATTCAACTCTAGCAGTAAGCTAGAGAATCTTGTAATAACTGAGAGCAAAGTGGAGGAGAAATTGTTGAAGATAAACACAAGAAAGGCACCTGGGGTGGATGGGATCTATCCAGTTATATTAAAGGAGGCAGCAAAGGAGGTAAGCAAACCCTTAGCCATAATTATGAGAGCTTCCTTGGACTCAGGGGAGGTACCCATTGACTGGAGATGTGCAAATGTGACCCCAATTCACAAAGGGGGATCAAAGGCTGACACAAGTAATTATAGACCTGTGAGTTTAACTTCTGTTCCCGGAAAATTAATGGAGGCACTGGTGAAAGAAGCACTGCAGGATCATCTAGACAAGACTTCAGTTATAGCTAGGACACAGCATGGTTTTGTTAAGGGGAAGTCTTGCCTGACCAATTTGATTGGATACTATGATGCAGTCACAAAAGAACTGGATGCAGGGAATAACTTTGATATTATATACTTGGATCTTAGAAAGGCTTTTGATACTGTTGCACATGGAAGACTGCTGCACAAATTGGAGCAGTGTGGCATTGGAGGCAAGTTGCTGCTATGGATAAAGGGGTGGTTGAGGGGGAGAAGACAGAGAGTGGTAATCAATGGACACTGCTCATCGTGGACTAATGTTATTAGTGGAGTCCCTCAGGGTTCAGTATTGGGGCCTTTATTGTTTTCTGTATTTATAAATGATATTGATGATGGTATATATCAGGCTTAATGTCCAAGTTTGCAGACGATACGAAGGTTGGCAGGGTTGTCAAGGACACTACTGACACTATGCTGCTGCAACAGGATTTGGAAAGGTTGAGCAGATGGGCTTCGAGGTGGCAAATGAAGTTTAACATTGACAAATGTAAAGTACTACATATGGGAAACAGCAACCCCAGAGCAACGTATCAACTCTGTGGTACTACACTGACAGTGGTAGAGAATGAAAGGGACCTGGGGGTGGTGGTGCAGGCAGATATGAAGTTCTCTGAGCAGTGCAGACGAGCTGCAAGAGTAGCTCATGGTGTATTGTCAATGATATATAGGAATTTTTCTAGCAGGGATAAGGAGGTGATTATTCCCTTGTATAAGGCAATGGTCAGGCCACACCTAGAGTACTGTATACAGGCCTGGAGGCCTCATTTCAGGAAGGATGTAGAGCTGCTGGAACGAGTACAGAGAAGGGCAACTAGATTGGTGAATGGGACAAAGGGGTTCTCTTACGAAGAAAGGCTTAAGTTTTGCAAATTACAGTGTCTGGAAACTAGGCACCAGCGGGGTGATCTGATAGAGGTGTACAAAGCCTTGAATGGTTTGAGCATGCTCAATGCTGATGGGATTCTTCCTCTAGCTCAGAAAAATCACCTGAGAGGGCATAAATTCAAATTGAGGAAAGACAGATGTAGGATAGATGTGCGGAAATTTGCCTTTAGCCAGCGGGTGGTTGGTGGGTGGAACAGACTTCCATCCCTTGTCGTGGAAGTTGATAGCCTAAATAAGTTTAAGGCTCAGCTGGACAGGTATTTCGAACGAACAGAGGGGTGAAGTGGAAGTGGTTATTTTTATTTATTTATGTTACTTTTTTTTTTTTTTTTTTTGGCTGATGCTGCATAAGCTTGCTTTCTTGCATCAAATGCCTCTACTAATGCTAATGCTAATATGGCTCTGGGGTCTGGTTTCACCAAGCTACATCATTCCACAACCGTGCAAACTAAAAACTACCCAGCGACGTATCCTACTAACTATCACCAGGGCCTGCTGCACGATCAGTTCTGCCGCCCTCCAGGTCCTTGCGGGCGTCCCTCCGCTCGATCTCGAAGTCATCCGTCGAGGACTCTATTACTGCCTGTCCAGGGGTTTAACAGCTTCTTGGGTACCATCAACACCCTCAATGAGTATACCATCAACACCCTCAATGAGAGCAAGACAAAGAAGAGACTAATTGCAGCCAAGCTTCTATAGACCTGGCAGGCCAGATGGATAGACACTGAGAAGGGTCTAATTACAAAAAAATTTACTGGGAACCATGATGATGCCCAGACTTGAGCCAGGTGATTACCATATAGTTCAAAGGCTGCACACTGCAGAATATATCTGCTAACCCCGATCTTATCGGGATAGGATTTGCTAAAACTGTCTTTGGACAGAGTAGGATTGAACACCCGGCTCTCTTGCTGTGTGACTTTCTTCCCTCTCCTAGGACTTGTTCCCTTCCCCTTTCTTTCAACTGGTGGACTCCCTTCTTGCACTATACCCCTGTGCTCTACTATAATTATTATTTTTTTATTTTTTAAAATTTATATATTATTTTATTTTATTTTTATTCATTTATTTATTTTATTTTTTATTTTATTTTTATTCATTTATTTATTTTATTTTTTATTTATTTATTTATCTATTTTTATTTATTTTTTATTATTTATTTATTTTTTAAATTCTATTATTATTTATTATTTTTTTTTTTTTTAGTTGGTCTCCGCTCAGGAAGCTCAGGCAATCCTGACGGGGATTAGCCAGAGAAAAATGGACAGCCTGGCTACCTCCTAGTGGTTTGTACGAGCAACGTGGGGTCCCACTAGGGGCCCCGCTGCCAATGCCAGGACACAACACAAAACTACACATTCAACAGACAACACCTTTCTGGCAATTACAGAAGTACTGCATCTCTTCACAGTCTGCGCGGTAGCACAGTGGTACCGTCACCGTCCTACCCACACCGGGTGGAAAAGGACAGGGTTCGACGCCTGACCCTAACACTAGGATCGCATACTATGCAATATGCGTCCTACCACACCACGTGGAAAGGGCCGGGTTCGAATCCCGTCAATGAGAGAAACAACTTTTATGGGATTTTTCACTCCATATTTGAAAAGGTTTGTTTGTTTGTTATTTGGAGCATTAGCAACTAGGGCCATATTGCTCCGGGATATGCAGTGGTCATTCGCTGACCTTTCCGCATCCTCCGTATTTGGTGGTGACATGCTCGAACCCCGGTCTAATCAAGAAGCGTGTGCTACGCACTGCTGCTCCTTCCCACCTGGCTACGGAGGCGCCTTATTTGAAAAGGTTTCCCCCCCTTCGGAAACTCAGGTTTTTCGTTCAGTAAAACGGACAAATCGTCCAGAGAACCCACGCAATTTATGAATATATTACACATTGGTAGATGAGTTGGTGGGGCACCCTAATATGACAGTTGTTTTAGTACAGTTGAAAATGCAATACATGCCCGTGTCCAATACAGTTGAACCTGTAGAATAATAGATAAAGGATTTCTTTTGCAATTTGAAAATTGCGTTTTGTTTTTTTTGTATATATATATTTTTTTTTTGTAATATTAATTTTAATGTAAGCCCCTCTGACCATTATGTTCTGAACAGAGACTAGAAAACCCTACAAAATATATTTGTGGGAAATATACAATCATTATTTTGTAAAAAAAAGAAAAAGAAAAAAAGAATAAATAAACAAAAAAAAAACAAAATAAAATAAAGAAATAACAAAGTGAATTTTAATTTTGTTTTAATATTGTTTTCTTTATTTTGTTATAATAAGTTTAATTGAGATTACAAATTATTATAAACTTAATTTTTTTATTAATCCGTTATTGTTTTTTATTTCCATTTGTATAAAGAATTTTTTATGAATATTAACACGTTGTTATTAAATAATTTGATGCTAAATAAATATTATAACTCCTACATAACATACTGATTGAGAAAAGATCAAATATTTCATATTAAAAATGGTTCTTTGGTGACCCCCCCCCCCCTTGTTATAGCTTGTTGCCAAAAAAGGCTTGGTGCGCAGGGATTAACACAAATTCTTCTATTTACTAAAATAATTGTATTTTATTTTATGTTTTGGAAAACGCAATCTTTAAGTTTAAAATCATAAATCAATATTTTATTACTTTTATTTTTTAACTTAAAAAAACAACCTGTAAATAATCTTCAATAATCGGCCCCTCGGTTATTTTTTTTACATGGCCACTCGAAATTGTCTCACTGAGCTCTGCAAACCCAAGGGCCGGTCCTACAAAGTAATATCGGTTTAATTTTGCCTTGCTAGTATGACATATTCATTATCAGAAAAACAGCGCATCATTGCAAGACAAGGCCTACATTCCACTAACTGGTCTGCCAATAAACCAGAACTAAAATTAACAGATGTTGTTTGTATTCTACTAATAATTCATTGTGATTGTTATGTCCTTGAGTTGCTAGCCTACGACTCTCTCTCTCTCTCTCTCTCTCTCTATCTCCTCTCTCTCTCTCTCTCTCTCTCTCTCTCTCTCTCTCTCTCTTTCTCTCTCTTTATTTTAAAGCTCCCAAGTGGGTTAAGGTTTGGGTTGGCCACAGTAGAAGTTCTGTGTTTGCAAATAATACTTGATTTTACGCTTCCAGATTTAAAAAAAATGCTCCATTGCGATTATTATACATATTCTTGTATCTTGTCAGAGGTAACATGCACGTGTTCAGAATAAATTAGGAGAGCTAATGCAATAAAAGAATTCACTAAAATTTTATTGAAAGGATGATTCAATCAATAATCTAGCCGTTAATCTATACAAAATGTATTTACAGAAAGAAACAGAAACGAATTTTAACTCTTCATCTCTTTTTTTTTTTTTTTTTTTTTTGGGTGGGGGACCTCTTAGTACTTCTGATAAGTCCCAAATAATGGGGAGGCAAGATTTTAGCATTAGCATTAGTAGAGGCATTTGATGCAAGAAAGCAAGCTTATGCAGCATCAGCCAAAAAAAAAAAAAAAAAAAAACCCACTTCCACTTCACCCCTCTGTTCGTTCCAAATACCTGTCCAGCAGCCTTAAACTTATTTAGGCTATCAACCTCCACCACAAGGGATGGAAGTCTGTTCCACCAACCAACCACCCGCTGGCTAAAGGCAAATTTCCTCACGTCTATCCTACATCTGTCTTTCCTCAATTTGAATTTATGCCCTCTCAGGTGATTTTTCTGAGCTAGAGGAAGAATCCCATCAGCATTGAGCATGCTTAAACCATTCAAGGCTTTATACACACCTCTATCAGATCACCTCGCTGGTGCCTAGTCTCCAGACACTGTAATTTGCAAAACTTAAGCCTTTCTTCGTAAGAGCACCCCTTTGTTCCATTCACTAATCTTGTTGCCCTTCTCTGTACTCGTTCCAGCAGCTCTACATCCTTCTTGAAATGAGGCCTCCAGACCTGTATACAGTACTCTAGGTGTGGCCTGACCATTGCCTTATACAAGGGAATAATCACCTCCTTATCCCTGCTGGAAAAATTCCTGTATATCATTGACAATACTCCATGAGCTACTCTTTCAGCCCGTCTGCACTGCTCAGAGAACTTCATATCTGCCTGCACAACCACCCCCAAGATTTCACATGTATATTCAGCCTACATCTCGAGTACATGTATTATAAAATTTATAGCATCAGATTCCTTGAAAGCACACTTTATGACATTTCCAGGACTTTATGAGGCTAAGAATGTTAGCTGAGTAATTTTACTATATGAAGCTTAAATTTCCATATAATCATATACAGTATTTTCAATATATTATGCTCGGGTTTCATACGTTAGTTCTTATAGCAAAATTATCAATAATATAGGGTGATAATTTTAAAATGAGAACCCATGAAAATGGAAATAACTTCGAATAAAAAAGTGCTGGAGACATGACATTTACAAATAACATATTTTGTTCTCTCAACTTGCTTAATTTGTCACAGAATTTTGAAACTGATTGGCATACTTATTACAACATAACCAAGCACGACGAAGCGTGCTCGAAAACACTGCATGCATGTTAGGAATATGCGAACATGACTTTTAGAACATCACATTTCCTGTCTTTCTAAACGTCTTCACGCGATTTCACACACTGCTAACGTTTTCGCATGCATTCATATCGCAAAATTTATGGTCCCTTCCCAAGATCGCAATTGTCTACAAAAATCACGTTGAGTAGTTTTAAATTAGCATTATGAGATAATGTTCCACCATAGACATACGCTCCTCTGTGCCGGACGCCATGTTCATTCACTGCTCAACTGTGTATGTACATTCATAGTTTTATATGTTGGTTAAAGACAGGGACACCATGCACAGAATAAAGAATGTTACTTTTAAATTCCTTGTCCCTAATCTCTCTTTTACTCAAAATTATTGAAGTTTTCATGGGTTCTCATTTAAAATGATCATGATCTACACGCCGTTGAGAAGTGGTGAGGAAGGCAGGCAAGTCAGCTTCTCGGGGATTGGATATTATAGAGTGGACCCCCTAGAATTGAAATCCAGTGAGTGTTAACAGGAAAAGAAGGACCAGCTCGTTGAGGCTATCTGCCCCAGGGCCTGTGCTGGCCTTCAACGCTCATCTATTCTGTATAATATGAAATATAAAGTATAAATTTTTGTGTGCTATGCGCAATATTAAATTTCGTAGTCCATTATATCGTTCAGTTCGAATTTAGTATTAGTATTAATTAACAGTGACAAATAATGGAAGAAAGTAAGCTTATACAGCATCGACCAAAAAATAAAAATATATAAATAAATACCACATCACCTGTCCATCCCCTCCAATAGTTTGTCTAATTCTTCCTTAGATTTATTCAAACTACCCACTTCCAAAACAACAGATAGAAATTTCTTTCAGCAATCAACTACTCGCTGGTTGCACACATCTATCCTTCTTCAATTTAATGCCATCAGCGTTTGAGTTTGCCCAATCCATTCAAAGCTTTAAACACTTTAGTCAGTTCACCTCGCAGGTTCCTAGTCTCCAGACGCTGCAATTTGCAGGATGCAGCCTTTCTTGGCAAGAACACCCTTTGAAGCCCTCACCAATCTTGTTACAGTTCTCTGCACCCGTTCTAGCAGCTCTACATTCTTCTTAAAATGAGATCTCCGGACCTATATGAGGTACTCAAGGTGCGGCTTAATCATTGCCTTGTACAATGGGATAATCATCTTCTTGTCCCTGCTAGCAAAATTCCTGTATATCATTGATAAAACTTCATGAGCCGACCTAGCAGCCTGTCTCCACTGCTCAGAGAACTTCATATCCGATTGCACAATAACCCCCCCATTTTTTTTTTAATTTTCCGCCACCCTGCCACCATACACACTTGGTTCGTTAATCTGGGATTACATTACTCATATGCAGTACCTTGCATTTATCAATGTTAAACTTCAACTAACTCTTCTCAGCCTATCTGTCTAATTTTTCTAGATCTTGTCGCATAGATCTTTCTAGCATACCTTGATTACAGTCATTAACCACATTGCCAAGCTTTAAATCATCTGCAAACTTAGACATTAAGCCTGATATATATCTTCATCAATATTATTAATAAATACAGAAAACAACAATGAACTCAATTGGATTCTGTTAATAACATTAGTCCAAGAAGAGTGCGAAGAATTTGGACAGCAGTCTTTTATGTGCAACAGTATCAAAAGTTTCCTGAAATTCAAATATATGATATCAAAATAATTTTTTGCAACCAGTATCCAATCAGATTTTTTATAGAAGGTTAACCCTTAAGAAATCCATGCTCCGAGTGCAGTATAACTGCACTCCTGTAGATGGTCTTGCATTACTTCCTCAACCAGTGACTCCATTATTTCCCCCAGCTAATATCTGTAATTACTCATATCACACTTTGACTTTCCTTTGTAAATTTGTGATACATTACCCATTTCCACACCACTGGAACCTCGCCTGAATCCAAAGATATTCTCATAATTATGGCTAAGGGTTTGTTTATCTCCTTTACTGCCCCCCTTACTATAATTGAATAGATCCCATTCATCCAGGTGGCTCTTTTATGTTTAGCTTCAACAATTTCTCCTTAATTTTCCTCTTAGCTCTCTGTTAGAGTTTGATAAACTTCTGGCATACCCTTCCGTAACGAATTCCTCGTTGTGAATGTAGATGCAAAATATATACATGTATTCAATTTGTCAGGAACCTGGGCAGGATTATCAACATTTAAACCATCGACATCAAGGGGACCAATGTGATGCAACTTCTTTAGCATTAGTATTTGCATTAGTAAAGGCATATGATACAAGAAGGCTAGCTTATATAGCATCAGCAAAAAAAAAAACCCTACCCATTTCATCCACCCAATTCACCCCAAAGGTTTCTCTTGTTCAGCCTTGAATTTATTTAAGTTGTCAACTTCCACGACAGATGGAAGTTTGTTCTAGCAATCAACCACCTGCTGGCTAAAGGCAAATTTCCACATATCTATTCTACAATTGTTTTTCCTCAATTTGAATTTATGCTCCCTCAGGTGCGGAATCTGAGCAAAAGGAAGAATCCCATCAGCGTTGAGCTTGCTCAAATCATTCAAAGCCTTATACACCTCAATCAGATCAGATTTCCTCGCAGGTGCCTCGTTTCCAGACTGCAATTTGCAGAACTTAATTCTTTCTTGGTAACAGCAACCCTTTGTTCCATTCATTAATCTCGTTACTCTTCTCTGTGCTCGTTCCAGAAGCTCTACATTTTTCCTAAAATGCGGCCTCCAGACCTGTATGCAGTACTCAAGAAGTCTTTGTTATTTATCTTTGCATTCTTTGCCAGAGACTTCTCGTACTGCCTTAGCTTGCCGAAACCTCTTTGTGACTTGATTACAGATTAGTTTATATCTACCAAAGGTTTCTATGTCACCTGATAATTTATATGCACCCCATGCATTAGTACACTGCTCAACAAAATTAACAGAACAAAATGTTTTTCATGACCATTTTGTTGTGAACAGTGTCGTTGAAGGCGAATATTTGATATAACAGGCATCCTGGCATGCAAATTCCAACTATCAAATAAAAATCGATTTACCACTGTACAGAGCCGCACGCTATGCAAATTATTCATACCTATAAAAATATGGGTTGCAACGACATCACTTCATTCCCGTTTTTCGTTTGCTCAGTGGGATAGCCACACCTTCAGTACTCAGGATGGCAACTCATCGTCGTTTAAAAAAAAAAAAAAAAAACCTATTTATTAGGATCACCCAGAATGTTAATTCAACTACCCATCTGTATTGCGTCTGTAAATTGCGTGTGCTTTCTGGCCGAGCTGCCTGTTTTGCTGGACGAAAAACCTTGCTATCTACACCTGAGACTGACTACCTCAACCACAGAGTGAAAGAAGCCCTTAAAGTTCCTCGCATCATCGACGGGATTCGAACCCGAGCCTTTCCCCTACCCCGTGTGGGGAGGACGGTACGATGCCACTGCTACCGCGCAGACTCGTCGTTTAGATTATTATTTGAGATGGCGGGCCGTTAGGCGACTTGAAGCCGAAAATCGCAGGCCGAATTAGCACTTTGGTTTAATGGGTCATGCAGTGTCGTCTTACACTATGGAAGCAGTTCCACTAGATGTCAACTGCTATTCTTGGCCACCTGGCATTTTAAACCGGATGCCCTAACTCGGTTCACTTTTAATCCCCCTCCCATATAATAGGTAGGGAGAGGGAGGGGGACGGGTTTCTGTCTTCTCCCCCTCCCTGCCACCTCCTTTTTTTTTCCTGGTGGGGCCAGAACCCACTGACCTTTCTGGGGTTGCCTTGCCTATCATCCCCATACTTCTATCTATTCCCCCCCCTTCTTCAGTCTTCATCCCTACTCTAACTGAATATGCGCTTTTTTTTTTTTTTTTTTTTTTAGGTCCTTGCCACTGAAATCTTAGGAAATTATGCCTTCCCGCTATGCCTGACCTGCCTCCTCGGGGATAAATGTGGGCAACGGGGGTCCCACTACGGGCCCAACGGCTAAAAGGTCAGAGGAACAACACAACATAAACATGTACACTTTTTAAAATCTCTTGCCTTCACAGTGTTCTGTGTTTTACAAATAGAGTACACAACACGGAGATGGGGGAACCCCTAGGGCCGTTAGACAATGAACACTTTACACTTTATGTAAGCAGTTATCTGCGCCGGTAGCACAGTGGTATCGTCATCATCCTCCCCACCCCGGGTGGAAAAGGCACGGGTTCGAATTCCGTCGATGAAGCGAGGAACTTTAATAGGCTTTTTTCACTCTGTTTGTTTGTTATTTGGACTGCTGCTCCTGGCTACGGAGGTGCCTCTTTTACTCCGTGGACTAACTGAGTTAATCGGTCTCAGGCGTAGATAGCAAGGTTTTTTCCCCAGAAATTCGGGTTTTTCGTCCAGCAAACAGACAAATCGACCATAGAACACACGCAATTAACAGCCATAAGACACAACACGGCAGATGAATTTAATTATTCGGGTGGCCTAAATATAATAGTTTTAGTTTAGTTTAGTATGGAAGCAATTTCAGCAGACAGGAACTATTACAAGAAGAGCTGGCCAAAATGATATCCTGTCATCAACAGTCTCTTGAAGTTGCTTCAGCCAGAGGTGAAAACATTTCCAACGGACTGTGTTAAGTAGGCTCAGTTCAAATGGACTCTACACAAGGAAGCTAGTGATTTGTATTCCATTAACTCCAAACCACCGCAGAGCTCGTCGAAACTGATGTCCCTGAAAAATGTGACGGGGAGCCGTGACAAATGGGGCACAGTTCTGTTCTCTGATGTGTCCCGTTTTAGCCTACAAACAGATTCTGGACGTTATTTCATTTGGAGACAACGAGGAATGTGGTTCCATCCCTCCAACATCAGAGAAAATGACACTTACAGTGGAGGCAGTGTCGTCATGTGTGGGGGGGAGGATAATGATCAATGGTCGCACCCCGCTTCATGTTTTTGATAAGGGTACCGTAACTACGCAGAGTACCAAGATCAAATCCTTGAACCCTATGTGTGATTTTTTTCGGGATGTCGTTGGCCCAGATTTTCTTATCATGCACGACAACGCGACTGCATATAGAGCTCTCGTGGTGGTGGAATACTTTGAAATTGAAGTTCAACGATTGCCGACAGTGACTTAAATTGGTGTTTCCTTCACCAATTTAAGTCACGATCACCTAACTTAAATCTGATCCAACATGTGTGGGAAGCCCTTGGCATCGCATTGCACGCCGACAGCCAACTGCTTGGTTACTTGGTGAGCTTAGGTGGTGGAAGAATGGGATTTATTGCCACAAAATCTTATAGAGACCCTTATATCATGCGACGACGTACTGATGTCATGTGATCATGTTTTCGAGCATCATGTATCGACTTCTGTAATGTAATCTTTTTAGTAATTTTTATACAACCCCTATAAATATCCCTTATACCTGTCCGAAGTCTCTTGATGTCTCCTCATTCTATCGTTATTCCGGAAAACTCTCGGAATTCCTACTCCTCCTCCTCTCTCCAGCAAATTTCATCTACGCCTTGAACGATATTTCTTAGTTGGTATGAAAAGGCTACTACACCACCATACCAAATTTTGTCCCACTTTATTGCAAGCTGCACGAGTTAAGGTGCGTTTTCTACGTGTTCTGTTTTGTCGAGCGATGTAGTAGTAGCAGTGGCTGATGATGCAAGAAAGCAAGCTTATTTACCGTCAGCCAAAAAAAAAAAAAAAAAAACACCATACAGACACTCATCATATATCCATACCCGCCAAGGATTGGTCTAGTTCTTCCTTCAATTTATTCAAACCATCCATTTCCACAACAACAGATAAAAACGTGTTCCAACAATTAACCACCGGCTGGCTAACGCAAACTTCCACACATCTATCCTGTAACCATCCTTCCTCAACTTGAATTGATGCGCCCTCACGTATCTAGTCTCAGCAAGAGGAAGAATGCCATTAATATTTAGCTTATTCAATCCATTCAAGTGGTGAAACCCATGTTTAGTCTCTAGAGCAAAGTTTCCGGCATCCCCCCCCCCCATACTTCTCCTTCAACCCATGCTTTTTTAACCCAAGCACGGTACTAAGTACTATAGGTTCTAATACCTCTCGTGTTTGGGGTTCACATAAAAAAAAAAAAAAAAAAAAAAAATTCAAGTACTTAAGCACCTCAATCAGTTTTCCCACATGCGCCTAGCCTCCAGACGCTGCAATTCACAGAACTGAATCCTTTCTAGGTAAGAACACCATTTTGTTTCCTTCACCAATTTGGTTGATCGTCTCTGCACCCGTTCCAGCATATCTACATCCTTCCTCCAGACCTGTATACAGTATTCAAGATGCAGCCTAACCATGGCCTTGTACAAGAGGATAGTCTCCCCCTTATACCTGCTTGCAAAATTCCTGTATATCGTTGACAAAACTCCAGGAGCTGTTCTGGCAACATATCTGCGCTGCTCAGAGAATTCATATCTGACTACACAATTACCCCTAGGTCTTTTTCATTCGTCATTACCCTGAGTGTAGCACCACCACCACACAGTTCAGTGATGTCCAATCTTTTCCGTACAGGGGCCATATTCAAAGTTAGATTTGTTTCGCGGGCCGCATTGAGTGATTCAAGAAAAAAATTGTGTGCTAGATTTTCCATGTTATATGTAAAAGAAAGTTTCTATTTTCGTGTTACCGTTTTTTTATTTTCAGGCTATATATAAAAAATGCAAATTCCCAACACTTTTATGTACAAGAAATCTATGTCAGTGATTGATTTTTTAGATTTTATTAAAATTATAAAAATATGACTTACTTTTGCTTTTCAATTGTCACTTTAGAAAATTTACAACCTGAAAGGGGTCACTGCTTTTCAATATATTAAGGTAAATAAATAAATATAATGATACACCTAAAATAAAATATTCGAAAATTTTATTAATTACGATACACAATAACATTTACTGAACAAAACTTAACATTTAATGAGATGATTGAGGCTGGATATTTTTAGATAATTGTTCAAAATTTGGTTGAAAATGGTGACGCCAATTCTCAACACGGAATGAAGATGATCTGTTTCTTTTTAAATATTTATTTGATTTCATGCGTCAAAAAACTTGCTCGCAAACATACTTTGATCCGAACAAAACAAAATAACCATTTTCATTGCATCTTTAGATGGGAGAGCCATATAGAATTCAAGTAGTTTATTTTCGCAGTCAATATACTGTACTGATTTTTGAACCATGTTTTGGCTTGAAGATCAATAATTTCAAGTTGCGAGCTAGGATTGCATTTTTCAGCCATAGAAATAAATGGGTTCTCAAACAAGCTTATGTCTTTTTCATGGAATCTTATATCAGCAAATCGACTTTCCGACTCGTCAAAAAGTAATTGTAGTAATGAGAGGAAAGGATTCTTTGGAAATGCGTTTCTTCTTTAACTCGATACAACATTCAAAGTGAACTAAATTGTGTTGCTCAATTTGAGATTCAAATAATAACAACTTATTCTGAAATGATTTGATGTCACCAAACAAATCGGACCAATTTTTCTTTCCCTTGTAATTTTAAATTAAGAGCATTTAAATGACTAGAAATGTATGTATTAATTGCAAGATCAAACAGCCACTCCATATTTGATAGTAGTAGTTTCATTGGTTTCCCTTTTTCAAGACGTAGTTTAAAGAACCGATGTAATACTTTGCCACGATTAAGGCATCTCACTGCACAATATAAAATTACATCTTCGTATTCGGCTTCAATTTCTGAAAGAAACTGTTGAAACATTCGGTGATTAAGGCCTTGTGATCTAATAAAATTTTCAGTTGAAATAACCACATTCGTAACGTGTTGGAGATCCAATACTTTCCCATAAAGAGCTTCTTGATACACAATGCAGTGAAGTCCAGTCGGAGGTTCAGCTCTGATATCTGTCATTTTCTTGGTTATTCTACTCATAAGCCCAATGTTTTCACTAATAATAATTTTTTTTTACCGCCACTTGTGACTCCTACCAGGTTTTTAATATTTAATCATAACTTTTCAATAGATTGTCAAAAATTTTCAAAACGATTTTCACCTGTAGTTGTTCCGTACATACTCTGTAGATCAGCTAAATCTTCAACTGGTACAAAATTATCATCAATTCCGCGTATGAAGATGAGTTGGGCTGCGTCATTTACATCAGTATTGTCATCCAGTGTCACACTAAAATATTTTATTTGTTTTATGATTTTCAAAAGTTGTTGGAACAAATTCTTTCCAATATCTTCTACTCTTCGCATAATTGTTTGTCGAGACAAACTAATGTCTTGTATCATTGTTTGTTTCTCTATACACATTTTTCCACAACTTTTAACAAACAACAAATTCGTCATCACTGAACGATTTACTTTCAAAAGCAATCAAATATGAAACTTGATAACTCGCACTTACAGCATATAAATTTCTTGACTGATACGTTTTCAGTGTTTTGTTGTTTTCTTAATTCGTTATGTAACTCTGGACACTTTTCTCTTTGCAACACTCCTTTATGTTGATCATAATGTTTATGCTTGGAATCATAGTCGTTTTAAATTACTGTATATTCTTTAAAAACTCACACAGTCTCCTTGCACACAAAGCACACTGCTTTTTCGTGGTAAACAATGAAGAAATAGTCTTCAGTCCACCTTTGATACGACACTCCAAATCGACTTTCCTCTTTTGGAACATTTTTAAGGATGATTTTTTTTAATTCAATACAAATTAATAATAATTCAATACAATGAATTATTATTAATTCATTGTATTGAATGCCATAGAGACCATAACAAAACCAACTCAAAAAACTGCTGTTAAAGGAAGACCTGCAACTAGGTGGAAGGGTGGGATCAATGAACTTTTGGGCGTAACATTTGGCGATGCCGCTCGTATAGCATATAATTGATGCAGTTGGAGGAATTTATTAGTGGCCACAACAGCTCCTCAGGGAACTATGTGACTGAAAGATGACTGCACTTAACCACATGCACACGTTTGATACAGTCGAGCTCAACACTTGCATGCCTGTAAACGCAGTGACGCGACTCTGTAAAATGCTGTTTTAGTTCACTTTCCGCGCAGGCCATATAAAAATTATACGCGGGCCGGATGTGGCTCGCAGGCAGTAGGTTGGACACCACTGACCACTGACATGGTTGATAAGTTACTGTTTAATTACTGCTATCGATATGCAGTACCTTGTATTTGTCAATGTTAAACTTCAACTGTATTTCTTAGCCCATCGATCTAATTTTTCTATACCTTGTTGCAATAGCATAACATCATTACTGTCGTTAACCACCGTGCCAACCTTTGTATCGTCTGCAAACGTTGCCTGATATACCTTTATCAATACCATTAATAAATATTGAAAACAACAATGGGCTCAGCATTGGACACTGGGAGTCTCCACTAATAACATTAGTTTAACAAATAGATATTTATTTACAGTATAAAATAAAATAAAATATTTCAGTAGCTTTCGGAACTCGTGTCCCTTTATCAACTGACAAATTTGAATACATTACAAGCAAAGTGTGGCACGTTACTCATTCGTCATTGTTGTAGCACGGACGTGTGCTGCCTTGCGCCAGTGATCATCCATCAATAAAACGGTTGTCTCCAGGATTGGATGTATACGCATGCCTTTCTGGCGATTTAATGCCTTAGGGTTGTTCATTATGTTTAGTGACTCTAGCCATAGGCGGTGGCGAAAGTGTCGCGCGTGGTCCACTATCTCAAAGTCGCGCTTGGGGTCAAGATCGTGGTTGGTAGCCCAAAAATGTTCTGCAAGCGCGGACTGGTCAGTTTCGGCAAGCCGGATTGCTCTGTCGTGTTCCGTGAGGCGATCCTGGAGACGTCTCGATGTCTCACCTACGTAGCAACTGTTACAGGCCCTACAGGTGATACGGTACACTACATTGCTGCGTAAGACAGGTGTGACAGGGGTCTTCACACTGGAGACAAGTGAACGTAGGTTCCTACCTGGTAATTGTACACATTTGATGTTGTAACTTCTCAGGATCTTCGAGATACGTCCTGACACTCCTGGATAGTACGGAATGTAGGCGGATGATATGCCGACTTGCTTCGGAGGTCTTGGGTTGGAAGTAAGTTCTTGTGCCTGTAACAAGCATCTGTTTAGTACATGGGATGGATAACCGCATCTGGTTAGGTCCGCCTTCACACGGGAGATCTCGTTACGTCTAATTGTGTCGGTGCTGGAATGGCTCCAGGCCCTGGAGAACAGGGTGCGGGCAGTGCTATTGAGATGGCTTGGAGCGTGGCCGGACCCGTAGTTGGTGAATTGACCGCACCACATGGGTTTGCGGTATACTGAGGTCTCTAGATGTGGGCCTACGCGATGCACTAGCACGTCCAGAAACGGGAGCGAACCGTCCACCTCTGATTCTACGGTAAACTTGATGAAATTGGATAGAGAGTTGAGGTATTCTAGTAGTACCGTTTCAGAACCACGTGGTATTATGGTAAAAATATCGTCGACATATCTACACCACGTTGTAATAGGTGTAGGTGGGTTCTGGTGTATCTGCTTCTCCAGATCTTCCATGGCGATGTTAGCTACTACGGAACTGACAGGGGCACCCATAGCAGTGCCATGTAACGTATATGAACCTCTACCTGATCCTCCCGTTAAAGTCTTGAAACGTCTGGAAGCAAATGTTAATAAACTTGTCCACGCATGGCTTAAAGATAAGAAGATCCCGACCGCGACTCACCATCTTCTGCGTGCTACTGGCTGCCAACTACCGCAATTCTACGGATTACCAAAGATCCATAAACCGGGTATTCCTCTCAGACCTATAGTGTCTTGCTGCAGTGCCCCAACGTATGAGCTGTCCAAACACATCACGAGCCTCCTCTCGCCTCTTATAGGTAATACATCTCACACCGTTAAAAACAGCAGTGAATTCATTAACACCATTAAGGACATTTCAATCCCTGATAACTCTCATGGCATCATTTGACGTGGTTTCTTTATTCACCTCGATTCCCGTCCAACAGGCCGTGCACTGCGCCAGAAGGCTCCTTGAGAGCGACTTAAGCCTCCAATCCAGGACGTCACTATCCACTGATGACATCTGTACCGCCCTCAACCTATGCCTCTCTAGCAGCATCTTCACCTTTGAAGACTCACTCTACAAACAAGTACATGGCACTGCTATGGGTGCCCCTGTCAGTTCCGTAGTAGCTAACATCGCCATGGAAGATCTGGAGAAGCAGATACACCAGAACCCACCTACACCTATTACAACGTGGTGTAGATATGTCGACGATATTTTTACCATAATACCACGTGGTTCTGAAACGGTACTACTAGAATACCTCAACTCTCTATCCAATTTCATCAAGTTTACCGTAGAATCAGAGGTGGACGGTTCGCTCCCGTTTCTGGACGTGCTAGTGCATCGCGTAGGCCCACATCTAGAGACCTCAGTATACCGCAAACCCATGTGGTGCGGTCAATTCACCAACTACGGGTCCGGCCACGCTCCAAGCCATCTCAATAGCACTGCCCGCACCCTGTTCTCCAGGGCCTGGAGCCATTCCAGCACCGACACAATTAGACGTAACGAGATCTCCCGTGTGAAGGCGGACCTAACCAGATGCGGTTATCCATCCCATGTACTAAACAGATGCTTGTTACAGGCACAAGAACTTACTTCCAACCCAAGACCTCCGAAGCAAGTCGGCATATCATCCGCCTACATTCCGTACTATCCAGGACTGTCAGGACGTATCTCGAAGATCCTGAGAAGTTACAACATCAAATGTGTACAATTACCAGGTAGGAACCTACGTTCACTTGTCTCCAGTGTGAAGACCCCTGTCACACCTGTCTTACGCAGCAATGTAGTGTACCGTATCACCTGTAGGGCCTGTAACAGTTGCTACGTAGGTGAGACATCGAGACGTCTCCAGGATCGCCTCACGGAACACGACAGAGCAATCCGGCTTGCCGAAACTGACCAGTCCGCGCTTGCAGAACATTTTTGGGCTACCAACCACGATCTTGACCCCAAGCGCGACTTTGAGATAGTGGACCACGCGCGACACTTTCGCCACCGCCTATGGCTAGAGTCACTAAACATAATGAACAACCCTAAAGCATTAAATCGCCAGAAAGGCATGCGTATACATCCAATCCTGGAGACAACCGTTTTATTGATGGATGATCACTGGCGCAAGGCAGCACACGTCCGTGCTACAACAATGACGAATGAGTAACGTGCCACACTTTGCTTGTAATGTATTCAAATTTGTCAGTTGATAAAGGGACACGAGTTCCGAAAGCTACTGAAATATTTTATTTTATTTTATACTGTAAATAAATATCTATTTGTTAAACTATGGACCCCAGTACTCCAGGCCCATTTGTCACAACATTAGTTTACGAAGAGCAGTGCTCATTGACAACCACTCTCTGTCTTCTTCCATCTCTTTATCCATTGCAGTAACTCACCCTTAATGCCACGTTGCACCAGTTTGCACAGCAGTTTTTTTTTTTTTTTTTTTTATGTTCAACGGTATAAAAACCTTTCTGAAATCCAAGTATATGATATCAAAATTATTTCTTGCATCCAGTTCCTTGGTCACTGCATCATAGTAACCTATCAGATTTGTTAGACAAGACGCCCCTTAACAAATCCATGCTGTGTCTGCAGTTTAATTGCATTCCTGACCAGATGTTCCTGCATTATTTCTTTAACCAGTGACTCCAGTATTTTTCCGGAACAGAAGTTAAACTAACAGGTCAGTAATTACTCGTGTCACCGTTTGATCCCCTTTGTGAATTGAGGATACATTTGCACATCTCCAGTCCGTGGAGACCTCCTCTGAGTTCAAGAATGCTCTCATATTTAAGGATAATGTTTTGCTTACCTCGTTTGCTGCCTCCCTTATTATAACTGGATAGATTCCATCCGCCCCAGGTGCCTTTTTATGTCCATCCTCAACAATTTCTCACTTTCTTATTAGGTATCACAAGGTCATTTAGCTGCTCTTTAGAGGTTGATAAACCTCTAGCCTCCCCTTCCTCAAAGAATTCCTCATGTGCGAATGTAGATGCAAAATACCTATTCAATTTGTCCCAACCTGAGCTGGATCATCAACAGTTAAGTTTCCCACTGTAATTCAACCACTTCCTCCTACTATTTTTTACTGTTTTTCTTTGTTATCTTTTCCAAAGACTCATAATCTGCCTTAAATTGCCTAACTTCCTCTGTGACTTGATTACAGACTAATTTATATCTATCATAGGCTTCTGTATCGCCTGATAATTTATATCAGGTGATAGAAGTACATCCCATATACTTTTCTTCTCTGCCACGCGTCTCAATAGTTCATCTGACATCCATTTAGGTCTAAGCCTTGAACAATATTTCTTTGTTGCTATGTAAAGCCTAGTAGCTTTTTTTATTACTTCTCTGAATAGTTCCCATTTAGAATTTGCTGTTAATAACATTATCAGTTGGTCCCACTGCATACAATTTAAAAACTGTCTGAGACCTCTGTAGTCATCCTTACAAAAGCAAAAGTCTTTTTCTTTACCTGTGACAGTAATTATGCCTTCAGTTAAAATCCACATTAGTACACTGTGATCGCTGCCACCCAATGGATCGCTGCTGATAATTAGACCAAGAGTATTACTTCCCCTACTGCCTATTTAATATGCTGCTGTAAACATTTTAACTAAAACATAAACCAGAATACCAGAACGTTCAGGTATCCTGGTTTATGTTTTAGTTAAAAGGTTTTTACTAAAAGTGCAATTTCTTTTATTCTTTTGTTTTATGACTTCTTCTTAAAACCTTCCCTATTTCCCAGTTCTAGTTAATTAAAAAAAAATCGAAGTTTCAGAAACGTGATCAGAATGACCACCTTCCTAAAATGCCTTGGCTACTCCTGCTTCATCCACCAAAAGCGTCCTGCAAATAGAACACACACACCCACACACACACACGAAAAAAAAAAAAAAAAGGAAAGAAAAAAAAAACCAAACGAAACAGATATTAGCTATTAGGATTTAGTCCCCCCCCCCCCCTTTTTTAACCCTTAAAATTGTAGAATATCATTATATCGTAAATTAGTTAATTAACAGATAACAGAGCTGCAAAGGCTCAATACGTTTTAGGTTATATATCAATTAGTTAAGAAATGGAGGAATTACCTTTAACGATGTCTTGTAGAACACTTCAGTGCTGAAAATCTCTGTTCTTGAATAACTATACAAATAGTTTACACGTATTCCACGCCCTCGCAGACAAAATCAATGATCCGATGCACCACGGAATCGGAGACCCGCGAACCCCAAGCCCGACCCCAAAATACATCGAATCACCAACCCTAATCTTTGAGTGAGAGAATACAATACGTCCGTGTTTTAAAACAATTTAAATGCTTTGAAATCAAATAAATAATGACTCCATACTTTTAACACTTTGAAACCAAATATTAAAACATAAAAAACATTAAGAATCCGGATTCTTAATGTTTTTGTATTGTATTCTCTCACTCAAAAATTAGAGTTGGTAATCGATGTATTTTGGGGTCGGGCTTGGGGTCCGCGGGTCTCCAATTCCGTGGTGCATTGGATCATTGATGTCTACAAGGGTGTGGAATACAGTACATGTAAACTATTTGCATAGTTATTCAACAACGAAGAGTATCAGCACTGAAGTGTTCTACAAGACATCATACAGGTAATTCTCCATTTTTTAAGTAATCGTAAATTAGTATATGGCTTTAACAATCGAACTAGGACCTCTGGCCGTTTTCTGTAGATTGGTCACGTAGGCCAGTAGATAGATTTTGATAGATTTATATGAGCTTGAGTAACAGAGCAAGGACATTCACTTTTATGGAGCTTTCTAGTTATCATCTGTAAGGGATGAATATTATAAACAAGTATGTATGAATTTCAAATGTATTAGAACATTAGCATCCAACATTATTAATATTTTGCCACGGTTATATTCTTACAAGAATAATACTGTAATTTTTGCTACAGATGATAACTAGAAAGCTCCATAAAAGTGAATGTCCTTGCTCTGTTACTCTGTACGAATATTTTGGTGCTTGTAGATAACGCTGACCAAAGATGATGTTAGTATTCATGCAGTCCTGGAGCGAAAAAACAAGTTCTGTGAAGGTGGCCTACTTTTCTAGAGGTTGTATAACAGGGAGGTCACAAAAAAATATAGACAGGCTCAGCGGGAAACTTCCAGAAAACTGAATATACAATTGTTGGCTATTCAAATGAAGGAGTGCCAGTCTCGAACTATTGCTTTATGCACTGATCCTTGAGAAGGAACACAAAGCACACTTTGATGAGATTTTGTGCATAAAAACTTCCGGCTTCAAGAGAGATCCTCAATCAGTACAATGAAATTATTTTTCCTTTAAATAATGCAAGGAAATTAACTTTTAGACACCCTAAGTCTTAGGTGGCATTCATCAACTTTTTTTTTTTTAATCAACTTCACAAGGACAAAAAAATCCACGTGTAGTTGATTAAAAAACAATTTTTATTTATAGATGAACTACGAACTACTCAGTCTACATGTTGGAAAAAAAGCAAAATACTTATTTCTGTATATTGCTTTTTTTTTTCCAAGATGTAGACTGAATTACATTTTTTTACGATTATTATACTTTTTAATTATTTCTGATTCTTACTTTATGTTCTGCCACGATAATACAGTATTTGCCTTGTGAAATACGAATCCTGTTTTCACTGTGTGTAGTTCACGTGACAGGAAATAGCTGGCGTCTTCTATGCTGTACAATGTAATTATAGAAGAGTTTAAAGAGTTTATATAATAGTAACTTCTACACCCACTACGTGCACTAAGAGGAAGACGATTACAAAATCGTTGGCATTTTCATTCTAAACGAAACTGTAGCCTTTTTATCACACGCCATCTATAAAAAATATGAAATGGAAAATTATTGCTTTGATTTCATAATTAAGGAAATTTGACAACGCTTGATCTACGATTATTTGACAACGCTTGATCTACGATTATTTGACAAATCTGAAACATGACAGTGACAACATTAAGAAATATTAAGGCATTATGATATGTATATGGTATCGTTATGTCAAAATACAATGGTGTTTATATGATATTTATTCAAAATATAAAACAAACTTTTTTTTTTTCTCTTTTGTAACAAGAATGGTAGCCATTCTTCTGTTCAGCCAAGCTAAGAAAATTGTTGATACAATCTCGGCAGTACTTTATTTTAATTCTTCATTGGAATACTGTTCGGTAAATAAAATAATAATAATTGATTGATTGATTTCGAAGAATGTGGAGTTCTTTGCGTAATCCACGACCTATATAGAGAATATTACATGGAGGCATCAGCTTTCAGGAACTGTAAAATAATAGTTTTTAATTGGTCCTTTTCATGTAATGAGTGGTTGATGGTATTTTGCTATTTGCATGCAGCTGTTGCGATGGGCTGATACGGTCCTGATTGCGGTGGCAATTTTGTAATGGTGAAGCTAGAATACACTCAGGTATGCCACTGGAAGTGTCCAAAAATTCAGAGAACAAGGTGGTTGTTTAGGCGCGGTTGTTAAACTCCATAGGGTGGACACGTTCAATATCATCTGGGAAAGGCAGAATTTGTAGTTTTGCCTCCGCATTTTTTCTTGTTAATTAATTATTATTTATTTATTTTTTCTTGTTCATTACAAATGGCCGGTTTTGGCGTAAGCTTCAACACAAGATGTACAAAGCGGCTAATCGGGGGGCACAACAACACATGAATATTCCCTGGGTAGCTTAAATAAATTCAAGGAGGAACTGGACAAACTTTTAGAGGGAATAGTTGTGCGAAATTGTTTTTTTTTTTTTTTTTTTGGATGATGCTACATGCTTATGTAGCTTGCTCTTCTTGCCTCACATGCCTCCATTACTACTACTACTTAAAAACGTCATGCATATTGTGTATTCAGCTTCGTTATCAAGGCGATTTTTTGTTAAATACCTGTTCTTTCGAATGTTGCCTTATAAATGCATTTACACATAGGAATTTCCAGTGCTTTTTTTTTGTGAAAAAAAAATAGATGCCAGTACTCATTCTTCGCTATCAGGAAAATTGAAAATTAAAAGGATATGAAAAGTGCCCTTTTTTTTTTTTTTTCCCCTGATAGTTACTTTCGTAGTAATGCTTTTGGAATAAGAACAACAAATTTAGTATATTAACACAGTTTATTATGTATAAATTTATTATTCAAGTATATATAGAAAAATAAGTAAAATGTGAATAAAATAAGTAAATAAATCGGTCAACTGCTGAGTGCCGGGCACTCGCGATGACACGAATTGTCGTTAGTGTAGTATCTCAAATAGAGAGCTTTATAGTAACTGAAAAAAGTTTCTAGTAACCTCCGGCTTGGTCTAAAACTTAAGAAATAACGAAAAACGTTGTCTATTTGAGTCTTTCCAGTTGTTGTGAATACCAAGGGTGGGAGAAGCGACTCCAACTTCTTCCTGCAGAAGCGATTAAAGTCTTGGGGAGAAACGACTGGCAGGTGAGGGCCCTGCAAGACTACGCGCAGGCGCCTCCCCACCACCGCCGCCTCAACACTGGCTTTCTGAGTACCTCCTTGCCGGAACAACCCCAGCTTTGAAAACTGTTAAAAAATATTTCTTGTAGCAAAATTTATAAATGACCTTTATAGAATTGTTAACTAACTATTTAGTAACCTTTTTGTCACTAAAAGGAGAGTTACTTAGTAAAAAGAAGCACGCTATGAAGTTCAATAAATTGAAAGCGCAACAAAAAAAAAAAAAAAAGAATTTGAAACTAATTAACTAATTTTGAACTAATTTTAACACAAAAATAAATGATAGATTTCAATCGCAATAGTTTTCCCTTGATAAGCATCGAATAACGCATCGAATAACGAATGGTTAATGTGATTTTTAAATTTTTAGCTCCGTTAAGCGACGGAAAATAGAGGGGGACACGAATAATTACTTACATTTTTCCCTGTCTGACGCCGCCATTTTTAATTTAAAAAATATTTTAAAATTAGTATTTTAAACATACTCGTTGAGCTCTTTCCAACGGTTGTAGCTATAGGTTGTCGACAACATTTTATCCCCCCCAAATTTTAACCCCCCTCCATTTCTCAGACAAATTTTTGTCAACAATAATCAATATGGCGTTATGTTGGCCCACTGAATATGCAAACCCATGCAAAATTTCTAGTCAATAGGTTGAGTGGTTCCATAGATACAATGTTGTGACAGATGGACGGACAGACAGACAACCGAGTGACATTTTAAGGGTCCTTCGTTAAACTATGGCTCCCTAAAAATAATAAGTAAAAATAAATAACATAAGTAAAAATAATTTTATAATAAAGTTTTTGTAGAAGATTCCAAATTTATTAAGTTCTCATCCGACACCCTCTATGCCGACTTCTTTTCTTCCTCTCTGTGTGTGTCTCTTGCTGAATGACCTTTCCGAAGCAGCCACGAATCGAACATATTTTGCTGGATCGAAGCGGGTCAGCGGTGGGCCTACAATTTCAAGAAACAGTAGTGAAGAAACTGTTTTTCTCATCAACGAAGCTCTAGTTGGGGCTGGCGATCAGATTCATTTGTGAACATCCTCATTCACATTCACTCGATGAAATTGGTATCATACTCAGAGCGTCCATGAAATTCTTCAATGCTTCCGAAACCATCTTTTCAATTAGGTACCCCCGAAATCCACGAACTGCATTTAAACTGTAACCTAATTGACAATTTTCTAACTTCATTTTCACCAAATACCAACAATTCATGTTTAGAAGGTTTAATACCTTCGTTGTCTTTCTCTCCTCATCGGTATTGTCACTAGTTCTTAAATTTGAATTTTTTTCTTTTCTTTTTTTGAAACTGTCCGAAATGTCACTCTCATTCCGATATTCTGGTGCTGTGCCATGTAAACAGAGATAGGGAAAATGTGGATAACGCACTCTGCGAAACAACAGATGATTATTTGTCGATGTAAAAGAAAATGTAACACACTAAAGAAATCTAACTTTGAATTTTTTTTGAATATGGCCCCTGTGCGAGAAAAGGTTGAACACCACTGCAGTAGAAGGTGTGGCCAGAGCCCATTGGGAATATCCCTTGATCTGCTCACTGTTGACCAGCGCGACTTCACCGTATGTAGGACAGGTGGTCGGATATGTTTTATCAGGTACCACTAAGTTGTACCACTATTTTAAATGTAACTTCCAAGGGGAATTCAAAATAATTAAACAGAGGTCCGACTGAGCAATTTAGAATTATAAAAATGGTTATACAGTTTTATATAGAAAATATCTTAACAATAGACAGTGAAAAATGTAAATTTAGTTAAATAATTTTAAGCTTATTTGAATAGTAGATAAACATATAAAAAAAATTTACGCAATATTACAAATTTCAAAGTGCACTGCATCCAAATGTCACACGTCACTCTTAATAAAGGTGCCGGTACGCCGTACCGTTGCGTATCGTCACAAAAAAAAGCACTGGGAATTTCACTGAATGGAGAGAAAGTAAAATATTTGATACAGAGCTGTGAGCTATGTATAGAAAGAGTATATATATCGTACCTAGCTAAGTACCAAACCTAGTTTGCAAATAAGTATATAGAGAAAGGGCTATGCCCGACATGTACAATAACTCTATATAGCTTTCATAGCTTGAGGCTTTTGCCCTACACTGTCTACTTAACTTACTGTATTTCCTCTCTCATCTCACATATTATGTTATATCTGGTCAGGTTATATCATTCTTTATAATGCCTACCTTCTCACCGATCAGACTCCAATCGTGATAGAAACCAGAGTATGGGTTTACTTGTCAACAAGAGAGAGCTAAACTGAGTTTTCAGGTTGTGAATTCGACCCCATTAACTTCAAAATAGACGGAAACCCTGGTAAGGGGTAGTGGCATACACTTAAATAAAAAGCAATACAATTCTTTATCTGAGTAGTGCAATGCCAAGGAAATTCGTGTTGAAGTGTTTTCACAATATGAGATTGATGCACTAAGCAGTAAAACTAATTTATTATAGCTATGTACAGATAGAGGCTATGCCCGACAAGTACACAATCATATATTATTAATTTTAACATCATGTATTTAGCTCAGAAAATAGCTTTATGAAAATCGGGACAAAAACAGCGATCCCAAAACTTTTATGCCTAAATTTGACAAACGCAAAATCGGGGTGTTTGGACACCCTAGCCATGACTAACACCAGTTAACCTGATCCGACCACTACCAGCTTTATTCACGAGTGTACTTAAATTATGTACCAACAACCCATTGGCCTGAATTCGTATAACTAAATTTCGGTCCAGTTGATCAGGTACGGGTATTAATACCTTATGATGTTATTGTTAAAATATGATTGATAACAATTTTTTTTTTAAATTTACTCTTTCTTAATTTTCTTAATTTTAATTTTTTTTAATTTAAAAAATATGAGGCTTTTAAAATAATTGATATAGATGAAACTGTCATATGAAGGCCACTCGAGAATTCCCTTGTCTACTAGTGTATATTATGTCTGTAATAAGTTTCATGTGTTAGTTTTTGGGAGAAAAACCTTCCGCGCCCAACTCAGCCACGGAGCGAAAAATAAATAAAGCCCATGAAAAGTCCTCGCATCATTGGAGAATTCGAACCCGGACCTTTTCCACCCGGTGTGGAGAAGACGGTGATTATAACCATGAAGGCCATTTGATGCACGTATTTATTTCCCGACTGGGCCACTGACAACTGCTGAGGATATTGAGGCGGCAATGAGTAAAGAACTGCATACCAAAGTATCAGCAAATTTACTTAAGAAAACGCCGAATTACTCGTCCTTTAAAGTAGTTTTCATCGGGCCTTCAGATCTGTTGCATCCACATCAGTGTGGCCAGTTGGCACCCTAATCAGGCCTTTTTATGAACCGAAAGACCCAAACCAACCATTTCAACTTCATATTGTGAGAAAAACCGAAGTATGACACTGCTCCCTCCTGCATGACTAACAAATCGTGAAACTGCACTAGTGTCTATCAACTGTCGAAAACCGCTGCACCACATGTCCAGCTCCAATCACTTTCTTGCCCCAGCTACTGCTTATAATCGTCCTGATGTGACACCTCATAATCCTGCTTTTCAATCACTATCAATTCACAGTATAATTTACACTAGGCCTAATCTGCTGAGGTATCCAAAAGCATCGACAAATAGATCAGAACTTCTAAAAATTCCCTTTCAACTCACCCTTACAGTTTTCTATCAAAATGTCCGGAGCCTCCGAAATAAGCTTGGAACCCTCGAACAATTCTTGTTGTCCAACAACGTGGATGTTATTTGTCTATCAGAAACATGGCTCGAACCTGACCAGGAGTCAATAGCCTGTACTCCGGCCGCTGGATATTCATCGTTCTTCACATCAAGATCTCAATCCAGAGGCGGCGGCGTTGTCATCTTCGTCAAAGATTCAAACCTGAAATTTGTGCACGTCTCATCTAGCAACTCCTTATTTTATGAAGCAATAGTCGTGACTGTGAAGTTTAATGCCTGTTTAATCGATTTAGCGGCAAACTACATCCCCTCAATTCCAGATATTGCAACAATTGACGATGCTACCGGCTGAATAATGAGTAAGTTACACCCCTCTGCTACTCACATTCTCTGTGGCGATTTTAACCTTCCACCGCATCTGAGCTCTCTCCTTCAACAACTAATGAACAATCTCTATCCATTAAAGTTTACGATTATCAATGAGGTGCCAACGAGAGGCACTAATCGTTTTGACCTGATTCTATGTTCTGGCATTTGCAGAGTACTTCAGAAACGATTCAGAAACGTACTTCAAATCAGACCACGACCCAATTGCATTACTTCTTGTACTGCCTATGCCCAGCTTCAATTGCCATAATTCTGTGGAAAAGAAAATCATATTTTCTCTGACTTTTCATGGTCCCAAAAAGTGCCTCTAGGCAGCAGTGTATTCCATGGCATGTGCTTGATGGATGTGACCCAATTCTTGCAGTTGAACTAATCACAAGATGGATAAATACAGTCACCCTCTATGCGTCAGCCAAAATCGTACGCATTTCTCCAAGAACTGACTAGAGCTTGGTGGACCAAAGATTTAGCGTGCAGTTTCCACAATAAGTAGTACCTTCACAGGCAATGGAAAATCTCTGGCACAACCCAAGATCGGATCCTGTTTTCTAGAAAAAGAGCAATTTTCAACCGACTCAAGGCATCAGTCATAAAGAAACACACCGAGGCTACCTTGTCTAAAGGAAAAGCGCCATACTCATCCAGACACAATGTCATTAACCCCAATCTTGATCTAGATAACTGAATGGACTACATTTCAAGGTTCAAAACCAATTCCGCTTCTGCAGAAATTCCTCTCCAAAACTGTCAATTTGCTCCTACTGATGACCTCTCCATCATCTCCATCACAAGACAGCAACTGATAAATGCTATTAATGTACTGGATGGACGCTCCCTGCGTCCATCCAGTACAGCAGGCCGAGATAAAATACCTCATTTCATAATTAAGTGCCTTAGCCCCTACATCCTAGATGAATTGTTCTCAATCTACAACTCGGTTCTTTCCACATGAGTTTTCCCTGCTCAATTCCGCTGCCCTAAGGTTCAAGCGACAACAAGCCCAAAAGATTACAGACCAATCTCAACTTCTTCCGCCCTCCTCAAAGTGCTTGAAAAGGTACTTCTTCCACCACTGAACAAACAGCTGATGCCACAGAAACCGAAACAGTTCCACTTCGCAGTCGCAAATAGATCCACCATAACAAACCTCATGGCGGCACAGACATCAATTCTTCAGGCCTTCGAAACTAAATCCGAATTAGTTATGTGTACGCCGATATTGAAGCTGCTTTTGACAGCATAGACATCACAGCCCTTCTCAGCCTTCTGCAATTCTTCTTCAGGATAAAGGGAGATCTACGCGTTTTCTTCACCGCTTTATTGAGGAATAGAAGTGTCCCCCTCACAATGAAGAAGACCCACTTTACAAGGAAAATCAATACAGGAGTCCCACAAGGTAGCGTACTGTCTGGCTTCCTTTTCTCAGCCATTCTAATTCCGTTCATTCGTCCCCGTGATGATGCTCTAATATACGCTGATGATATAAAGTTCCTTACGTTAATACCACTGTCTGTAAACCCAAAGGCAATTACGTCTTCAATCACTGAGAACTTGACCGCTCTTTTAACTTACTTAAATATGTTTGGATTAAACCTTAACCCTTCAAAATCTGCAATAATGATTTACTCATTGAAACAGCAACCAACAGTAAATCAACCATCAGTTTCTGGCACTCTCATCCCAGTGGTTACCTGCTATAAGGACCTCGGTGTCAATTTTGATCCGAAGCTGAGATTCGATGCGCACACAGAATACCTCTGGAAGATATTTAACACTCTACTCTGGAGAGGGAAGCAAAACACTTCATTCCATTGATGCCGCAGCCACTACCAGATACTTTCAAACCACTGTTTATTCGGTAATTTTATACGCTGCTGAAATTTGGGCATCAGCGTCGCCCTCACTTCAAAAACCGGTGTTCGCGTGTGAATACCGGACCCTGAAATAGGCCACAATAAGCATCGCCGACCCCCTCAATTGAGAACAACTGACATTGCTGAGCAGCTAAATGTACCCAAGCTCCCTAAGTTAATTGACAGCAGGCGTTTAATGACTACAGTAAAAATCTACACAGGAGTGATAAATGCCCCAAACATCTGGGATTTCTGTCAGTGGCACAACCCTCTGCCATCCTTGAGGTCAGAGCCCACACTAATCCTCAAATACAACCGGCTGAAACTGTGTAATCGTTTCCTACCTGCCCAGGCACTCCCCAAAATTCAGGCACTGCTCCGTCTTGGAATTAGCCTGCAGAAAATGGTTACCGTCTACAAATACCGTCTCATTCTCCTCGAGTGGATCGAATCTGTTGAACTGGAGTTAAATTCTTCCAAATTGTGTTTCGAAGTTCAGTTCTGTTTCTGTTATATTTTCCAATTTATTATAATTTCAATTTACATGTTTTTATTTTGTGTAACTTATAATATCCCATGTAACTATTAATTTTACCAATTTAATCACATGTATCATTCCTTAATGTAAAAAAACTCCTGCCATGTCGCCGTGATGAGAACTACTGTTTCTATTAGCAGCAATAAAGAAGTTTATTAAATTTAACAACAGATATATTTTAGCCTTCTTCTTTTCCCATTAAGCATACTGCTTGTTATTACTGTGTAAAATTGTATAAACTTCTTGGCAACATTTTTGTTCTTTCTTCGTTGTAACAAAAATATACTTTTATTGGATGTAAAGATTTTGATTGAATATTAATACGAAAGTGGACTCTTTCAAACGTCTTTTTAATGCTACTGCAGTTTTTTCTGATTTTCTACTCAACATTTTCTTTCATTTCAAATTATGACTTTTTTTTACTTCCAAGTTGGTGTTATGGTGGCCACACACACATATAAAATTTTAATAACAGACACACAAAACACTGTAAAATTCTTGGTAATATTTCTGTCTTTCCTTCTCTAAAAAATCCCCCTCCATAAACTATCTTGTGGCTATCTCAGATACATTAGTTATATATAACTAAATTACTTTACAAAAATAATGCACAAAATTCAGCTCTTTGGTTATGGAATCTTTGGAAATCCAAATATTCAGTTCTATGGTTAAATTTCCAAATTAAAAGTAAATATGACGCTTCCAATCGAACATGGGTAAGGCATATTAACCATTACTCAATAAGACGTGGTCAAGAACCTTCTACAATATTTTGTGGATATGATCGTCCTTTTTATTTCATTAAAGCTGACTTCTTTAAAAAAGTTGAGATAAAGAGAATGACTGTGGTTAATAGGTTGACACACGCTAAAATTTCCACATTCCACGTGCTATATAGTGCGGTTAATGACTTCAATAGTGAAATTGTATGCGTACAGAGATGCACTTTCTCGCTTTTGAAAATTGTCTTCTCATGACAGGTGAATTGCAGTTACTTTGGCACGTAGGCACTTAATTACATCCTATCAAGTAGGATGTAATTAATCAGCGAATGTAACCACCTATTTTGGATACATCATCGGGTACTGATGGGTGCTGGATTTTAAAATTTTCCGGGTTTTAAAAATATATGCTGAGTGGTTGAGCAGTTTTGGCGATTTCAATGAATAACTTATTTACTGAACTTATTTACATTTGTAACCATTTATAATGACTAGAAAGTAGTAGTACTAATTGTGACAGATGTACATAATAAACTCACTGGCGAAAAATTTAGAAACCTTTCCAATTGGCGCCAACAGATAATTAAACGTACGGTATGCAAATATAACGTTACCACATGGTACGATCACTATTTCCTTGATATAAAATAAATATTGTACGCTTTTCTTAGTGGATCGGTCATGGGGGAGACAGGTGATCTTCCCGATTTTCAGAAAACTGTTATTGTTGGAGAACGTTTATCAGGGATCACAATTCATAAAACAAAAGAAATCACTGGTTTGTCGAGAGCAACCATCTGAAAGTATACAATGAGTAGAAAACGAAAGGAGATTGGGTCTTTAAAAGAAAGAAAGGTGGCAGAAAGCCGGTACTCCACAAGAATTTTAAAGCGAATTGTGGATCAGAGTAAAAGGTCTAGTGTACAGCAAAAGACCCACTTCCAACAGAACTGCTTGTGCCTATACAAAAGCCACTTCTTTCGGTAAAAGATTCGACTGGAGTGGCACAGCCAATGCAAAGAATGGACTGTGGAACGCCGGAATAATGAGTCTCGATTTACACTTTTTTTGCCTTAATGAAGTGATGAAAATGTGGTGTGAACCTCATGAATTCGTGCATCCACACTGTTTTGTATCCACCACTGAAGCGGCGCCAGGTGATACGAATTCTGTCCGCTCATACGATTAGAAGTCGTATCACTAGTGAATATCTTTCTGTTGTATTGGGCCAACTTCGCCTGCAGTGCTTCAGTTTTACCCGGATTGCGATGGATTCTCTCAAGACGATAACGCAGCTATCCACCTTGCAAATTGAATGAGAATGGTTCGGGGAACATCCACAACATTTTCAGCATTTACTCTAACCGCCCAATTCTCAAGATCTGAATCCAGTTGAGAATGTCTGGGATATGAAAAGGGCAGTTCGGGTTTTCAGTTCTCTACCGATCACAATAAAGCAGCTGACAAATATCCTGATGGAAGAATGGTCAAATCTGGAGCTAGACTCCTTAAGACATCTGGTGGAATCCATGCACGACGTGTACGGGCTGTAATTCGTGCAAAATGTTTCTCTACTCAATAATGAATAAGGGTTTCTAATTTTTTGGCCAGTGAGTGTAGTTGAGTTTTCTAAATGTAAACAAGTCACAGTAAATGTTGTATATATTATAACATCAATTTTAAATACATGCCTGGAAGTATCAGACAAATATCAATGAATGTGCTTTAGAAAATAATTACTTTCGAATTGGAGGATAAAAAATTAACTATTCTTCTTGTTCTTAATAAATATTTATAACGAGGTATGTGGAATAAAATCTACCTGTTTGTGAACATTAGTAAGTCGCTGTTTACGGTTGAGATTAACCACACATTTAACCACGCATACGTTGTTCCAGTTATACCACACTGGATATTTCTAACTTTCTCTTTTCTCTCAACTATTCTAAGTGACGTTAAACTGGTCACCAGTTCAGGCATATGCTGCAACCAACCACACGGTTGTAATTTGCAAGTACAGTTAACCCCCGTATAATACGGTACTTCTACAACACGGTTTCGCTCTAACACAGTTAGAGAGTTGCTGCAAACCTTGCATAACACGGTATTTTTTAGCTTTTGTGGGGGGAAAAACTACCATTGTGTTGGATGTAATTTTTTAACTTTCCATTCTTTTTTCGCAAAAAAGAATGGAAATGTTGAGAAAAAAAAATGATTGGGAAATCACAGTGTTAGGTTCTCTCCTATTGAACTTGTGCGTGTTGAACTAGTGGAAAAATCTGGATTTCAATTTTTTATTACTATTGGATAACGTTCCAGGCCATCCAAAAGATTAAGTCATCCAAACGTTGAAGTAATGTTCCTACCACCTAGTAAAACTTCTTTAATTAGATCAAGACATTGTATCTACCTTTGAAACTCATTACATCAGAAAATCGTTACAATGGATTTTGGAAAAAATTGATTCCAAATTGAATTAATGGAAAATTGAAGTGATGGAGGCATGGAAACATCTTTCAATTGTGGACTTTATCGGAATCATAGCTTTATCGCTCAAAGAAGTAAAACCTTCAACATTAAATGCGTGTTGGAAAAATGTATGACCAGAGTCAGTTCATTCAGGAAACATTATCGAACCAGCTGAAAACGAAATCGGTGCTGTAGTAGAACTTGTAAGTCGGTAGGACGGGAAGGTTTTGATGATATGACTACTGAAGCCCTCGTGGTAGTACAGTTGGTAAAATCGCTTTCATCCTCACACCGGATGGAAAAGACCTAAGTTAGAATCCCGTCGATGGCGGGAGGAATTTTTATGGGTCTTTTTCACAACTCGGCGGAGTTATTCGGTCTCAGGCGAGGGTGTCATGGTTTTTTCTCCCGGAAAATAGAAAATCGACCTCAGAACACACGCAATTTGAACACACAGAGCAACACAGCCTTAGTTGCCTATCCTCCTAAAAAAAAAAAAAAAAAAAAAAAAAAGATATGATTACTGAAGACGTTCAAGAATTACTGGTAGAAAAAAGGCTGGCGAAGAGGATTTGGTGAACATAATATCGGAAAAAAATCAAGTCAATTCAAAGCATAATAGTGCAGATAAAAATTCTGAACTTCCGAATTTTGCACTAAAAAGTATATGGAAATCTGCAGTGGTAATTCTGCTTATACGTACTGTACTTACGTTTTCTTAAATTTAAGTAGTCTTTTTTACCAAAGGAAACTCTTTCTGACCCATTCGAAACAAAAGATCAGTAGTCTTTTATCAATACGAAAAAAAACAATACGAAAAAAGAAAAGAAAAGTGGCCTTATATCAATACGACAGTGAAGTGCTACATTTAAAAGTCATTATGAAGTATATTAAAATTTCCCTCCATAACATGATACGTTACAAGGCACATTTACAGTTTCCTGTGCATCCATCCTTCAACATTAGACAGAACGTCTCTCAACATTAGTCAGAATGTAGTGGTAAACTGAGACATTCGAATCAAAAACAAACTTATCGCGGTGAGGAAATTATAATGATGAAATGGTGATGGCAGTTACGAATGTGATGACTATTTTAATATGTGACAGCAGTTTAACGTAATAGCCTAATAAAAATATTATATATATATTTTTTTATTAATTTATATTTATTATAATTACTTTATTGCTATTCATATAATTAGCATTTGACATTTTTCTTATCAATTCGCCTCTCTATGGACAAGTTCCATCAAAAAATAATAATAATAATAATAATAAAAAGTGTACACGCACAACAGTTACCGATCACTGGAGTTATTTAGCTTGCACAAATGTTATAGAATGCATCACTTCCTCAAATAATTTCCATGCCCGTTAGGCGTCCACTGAACCATAATGTAATATATAATTAAAATTATTTGCGCTCATTGTTCACAAGTTATGACTACACTTTAATTGAACATACCATTAATTAAGTACTTATGTGTTGAAATTGTCAGGGGAATCTTTAGATTAGTGGACTCCCCCCTTCCGGGAGGGAAACTATAGCTATTTCCCTTGTTCGTGTCCAAAATCAATCCTGGGGCATGCGTAAACTGTCCTGGGTGCCTATGTGTAAAATAATCCTTGCCATTCGGTATTGAAGTCCAGTGCCATCGAACCTAAAGCATGCTGTGCCTTATCTCTGTAAGGATTTTCTTAAGCTAATCTGTGCTGTCGTACTGGGAACTCGTTCAAGTCTTCGATGTTTTTCTGGTTAATTGTACGTATCGACTCTTCCCAGGAATCTCTACTTTTAAGTGTTGAAGGAATATTAACAAAAGAAGATGAGCCAATTATAGTCTACTATATTTCCATCAGTCAGCTTCATTAAGTCTATGATGAATAGAGTAGGTGTCATTGCGCAAGGTGATGTTACTCCCCACCCCCAGCTTGATAGGAAATATAGTACACTTGTTCAAAGGTTTGTTCAGACCTTTCAATAAAGATAATGCAGTACCGCATCTTTTATTTATTTCATACAAAACAGAGTTAAACCCAATATAATGCATGTGTTACAGTACACAATCATGCATCGTACATAAAGACATCAAGTAATGATTTCAATAACACATTAATCTGTAAAACTGTTTATATTAAACAGTAATTACACTGATTAAAAAAAAGTCATTATAAATTGATCAATGCCGTTAGTATTTATTAAATCTAACCATCTATGGATAAGGCTGTTGCGTTCGAAAGCTCAAATAAAATAATTTGTGAGATCTTAAAATTACGTAAGGAACTTTAATTATAAACGTAATTCTGCAATTCATTATTTCATATTCTCATGTTAATCTCTGTTGCAAGCACCTTAGGAATCCCAAATATTTTACAACTTCACGCGCTTTGTATGCAAGATAATACTTAAGAACGTTTATTACATTTAAATTCTTATCTTATGAATGTTATCTAAATTGGAATTATTTATTCTGATTCGTCTTACTGAAGGTAAAGGAAAAGCTAATTTATTACTTTGCGCAGTGACAGTCTTCTGTTCATCATAGACTTAATGAATATGACTGATGAAAATGTGGTAGACTATAATTGGGTAGTAATGGCTCATCTTCTTCTTTTGTGAATGTGCCGCTTTAACAAGCTGAGACGTTACTAAAGTTGCTACACAAGTGAAACTTGAAATTTTAAAATAAATGCACTGAGTTATTAATTTTTCCAATCTCACTTAAGGAAGTTCAGAAAGTTTTTTTATTTGTTTCTTTTCCCAGACCCTACTGAAGTCAATACGACTTCATCTCATCGTTCAGAAATAGAAGAAATATTTTTGGTCATAAATACAAACTCCTACTATATTGAGTGTACAATATACATAACAGAGCTAGAGACATTTAATTCATGATGGCTAATTTCTTAAGCTAGTGAGTGTAACTCGATTCGGTGACTCAAATCATCTAGTTGAATGAACGAGTCGAGTCATTAATAATCTAATGATTCTAGTCATTGAGTAAAGCCGTAACTGCTAAATGTTTTTGTGCCGATATCAACAGCCTACACCAGTGTTCCAGTTGCACCAAAAGGACCAAATCCAACTAAGAACATCCACCATCTCATTTTTAAAAATCTACGATCAAATACAAGTCGATTTGGCAGAAATTTGATTATATTGTGTTACACTTTGTTTAAATATACAATACGACATCCAGCAATTTTGAAACAGAACTCTATTATAAGTCACTTTTTTTGTCAAACCACCAAAATCTACTAAATAGGTGGAAATAAAACAAAACCATTTATCCCCGACTTTTCGAATTACTTTAAAGCAGATTTTGTAAAGCAGTTTTAGTTTAAAGTAGCTTTGCAGCTTCAGTTCCAAATAAGATAGTTTTCTCGAAAGATGTACAGACAATTATCTGAAAGCATAGCAGGTTAACCAGTACAAAGTGTCTAAAATCATGTTTATTAATCTGTAGCGCGTTTTTAGGGGATGCGTCATCATCTTTCAAAAAAGTTGAATCACTAATACACAGACTACGTATAGAGCTGATCTGTGGAGGAGGGGAGGGGAAAGGAATAATGTAAAATTGTACTTTATTTCTATTTGTAGAGAATTTTTCATTTCTGAAGATATTTTCGGATATTTCCTTTTTAGGGTCCTTAGTCTAACGAAGGACCCTTATAATGTCACTCGGTTGTCTGTCTATCCGTCCGTCTGTCACAGCATTGTATCTCTGGAACCACTCAAACTATTGACTTGAAATTTTGCATTTTTTTTTTTTTTTTTTTTTTTATGTGAACCCCAAACACGAGAGGTATTAGAACCTATAGTACTTGGTACCGTGCTTGGGTTAAAAAAGCATGGGTTGAAGAAGACGTATGGGGGGAGGGGGATGCCGGAAACTTTGCTCTAGAGACTAAACATGGGTTTCACCACTTCAAGCCTCCAATAAGCAAAGTGGTGGTATTTCATGGGTTTGTACATTATGTGTACGCCATATTGATCGTTGTTGACAAAAATTTGTCTGAGAAATGGGGGGCAAATGTTGTCGACAACCTATAGCTTATTATACACCGTTGGAAAGAGCTCAACGAGTAGGTTTAAAATATAATTTAAAAATTTTTTTTAATTAAAAATGGCGGCGCCAGACAGGAAAATGTGAGTAATTTTCGTGTTCCCCCTCTTAGGGTGTCCATTTTGGAAGAACACAAAACCGGGACATCTTATGGCGTTGCTATCGGGGGAAGTAATCTTTCCCTCCTCCACCGATAAAAAAAAAAAAATGTGCGATAATGTAATAATCACGTATCGTATAAGAATTGAATTCTCTGTCTATCCCTTGCAAACCTATTGATGAAATTTTCAATAAATTTCTTTTTTACCGCTTCCTCTTCTAGTTTCTTCCTGGGCACACTAATCATACATAAACCCGATAAGCGAGTTTCTGAGACAGTGGACACCTTAACCATGTTTTAACACGGCTCAAGGTGCTGAAACTTCTTTCAATGGTACAGGTCTTAACAGGTAATGTCATACCAATAGTTATTGCCGAATTAATAGAAAGGGAAATAGTCGCGATGTTCCAAAACTTCTGGTAACGTTTGGGGAATATCAGTCGATGAATCAAAAACAGGAACACGTGTTTTATTGCTGCAATAGATGAAACACGTGTTCTATGGTTAACCCGCTGAGGGCCGAAACCGGCCAACCCGTAATAAAATTTTAAGGCAGACAAAGCGTCCCATGGTCGAGGGTATAAGGTTACATATCTCAATCACTTTTACGATTATAATTTGTGGAATTTTTTACTCGATCCAAGGGAAGGGCAAGTGCCCCGTTTGTCCCCCTCTGCGGACGCCCATGTTTAGTAGAACTCTTCACAGCATTTAACAGAGATTTGTTATTTTTAATTTTATTCTTAAAATCTGTGCAGTTTAAGTCCCTCAAATTAAAAACACGAGTTATAATCGCATTAACTGTACTTATCTCTAACCTATTACGCTCACCAGTCCATTGTTTCCATTAAAGAAAATATTCGCTCACAGCTGGCGTTGTGACCCGGAATTGCAAATAAATATGAACATAATCTAATAAACTGGCTCTTTTGTTCAAGGTATTCTATTTTTTAAAGTAATGTTGTCCATTTTTCAACACAACTCAATGTATTGCATTCCTTATTATTTTCAATTTCGTTTACGGAAATTTTTTTTTTAAAACTCCAAACTGATCATATAATAATTTTCATCAAACGTGATTTCAATTTTTTCAAATGATTCCAGAGAATTTACTATATCCTCCCATTTCGGAATGTTTTTCATTAGCATCCAGTTTAAGAACTGGAATTGTTCTAGGGGTTTCGACCAATTTTCTAAATAATTTTTAGCCGTCGAATAAAAATCTATGATTTCGTTTTTAAACATATGAACGTTTTGGTTTTCTATATCACAATGAATAATTTTTCTAGCCTCAAATGGCAGAAATTGATCAGATATTGTATTATCTAACATCTCAATCGTTTCTTCAACAATAATTTTAACTTCTAAAATAGTTATGTTTGCTTTTTCAATTTTTAGTATCTGATTATTGAAGAAACTGAGAAAGCTGGGGGCAGTCCACAAATATGCTTCTCCCAATGGATGATTACAAAATTTCTCAATAAAAACGGGAGGCTTTTCCTCGGATAAAAAAAAAGATTTTAAACCTTCGAAAAATTTTAAAATGCGTTCAATGGCAGGAAATAATGACAACCAGCGAGTTTTAGAGTAAGAGAGTAATTTTTTATACTCTATATCAACGGTAGCACAAAATTCCTTTAAAACTTCGTTAAGTGAATAAGGAGCCAGTATATTCTTTATTAGTGCAATTGTTTTCATTCGTGCACTAGAAAAATTTTGTGCGATTTTTGAGTCATCAAAAAGTTGACCGAAAAGGCTTGAGGAGCAAATCAGCACTTCTAAACGACTGATGATGTTTAATTAAATGATACGCCATCGTAAGTTCAGCAATGGCAACCTTGTCGTGTTCATTTGAATTTTCTTTGACAAAAAAGTGTTCCAATTTAGATGATGATGCAGTTTCTTGAAATTTCGTTGCGTGTTTTTTCGAATTAACGTGATCTTTGATATCACATCTCCCAACGTGACTTATGTTGATAAAACATGAGCACATTCTGCATTCAGCCTCATTTTCGTGTCTTTCCTTTTTTATAACACTCCATTCTTTCTGGAAGTCCTCTTTGAAAACTCATTTACGTTTAGGCGTTTTTTTTTATTATGCAGCTTAAACAAATTTAAAAAACTTACACAGAAACTCGCTTATCTTAATGTATAAACTGATCGAGCCACGTGCACTGAAAATAAAGGAAGAAAACACACGTCCGAACATCCAAATCACTGAACTTAAACTAAAAGTCGCGTGAAATGAAACTGAACACGTAACATCGCAGTGCCTACACGAGAAATGAAGGCCTGCCAATCAATGCTAGACACCACCTCCTCGATTATATGGATTAAGTTTTTTGACCATTATAAAGTTTATAGTGAGGTGGCCGCAAACCGGCTGTAACTGACCACGCGATTAAAGACAATGCTCTGAACTCTGCTACTAATTTTTTATTGTGCACAAATAAATTTGTGTAAAATTGTTCGTGATAAGAAACCGGGACATTTAAGCGTCAATCCTTAAAGTTGCGTGTCATTTCCCTCGGGCAAGTTCAGTATTGAATATCTTGCATTTTCAGTGACTTAAATCAGTGACTCAACTAAATTTCACACTCACTAGCCGCTGTTAGTATGCTGAATTGAAAGTCACTTTTCCGTAATGAGTGGGCTGAATTGAATCACCAACTAAATGACTCATTTTGCCCATCATTGTAAACAACCCAATCCAACTGGAAATAAACTGAGTTGAGTTGTTTACAATGGTCGAAGTGGATCGGAACCGCATTCCAGTTAGTCTTAATTTTAATTAAGATAAAAGTGTTCAGATTATTAAAAAATATGTTTAAAGAAAGATAATGAAATGCATTAAAATCGGTGGTTCACAAGATACGTAGTGCAAGTGTGATCTTCGACTTTTGAACTTCGAATATGTGATTGTGTAGATATATATTGAGTGGCTACATTATTAAGCTAATGGCGATTAGCTTTTAGCCTAGTATACTTAGCATAGCTCTCAGAACAGTCTCAAGTCGTCGAAGCATGGGCTCTATGTAGTACTTAAAGGGGTTCCACAGGTATGTTGACTCATGCAGCCTGGATCGCATCTCACGGATGCCTCAGATTGGACATGGCGGGTCACTGTCGGAGGCCGCAAATCCTACTGTTGGTTAGGGTTGAGAACTGTTGGATAGGCCAATGAAACATGATTAGGTTACCCTTTCTCCTGGCATCATTCATAAACAATCCGTGCCTTGTGACATGACACATTATCCTGCTGATTACAATAATAATTGTTATTAATATGTATTTATTGTTCTGCTCATGAGCCATCCCCTGGACAGCAGTAAGCTGTGGGCGTGATATTTACATACTTCATGAAGTAACTATTACCAGATGGATAAACTGCAAGGCAAGGGCGAAGGGATGTGCCTGGTTCGCAAGAGTATTCAAGCAGGCAACGGCATTCAGACATTTATCCACCGATATCAGGGGACCTAATGTGTGCCACAAAAAACGCTACCACTAACAGCTGTAGTGTTAACACTTGGCATGATGAGGCCAAGATTTAAGCTGCTGTAGCCATATTAATTATAAATAATTCTGCTATCAGCAGAATTTATCTATAATATAGACTAACAGAAACATTGACATAGAAACATAATGCCTAGGAGTCACTGTTTTTCAAGGATCCGTGACACTTTTAATCCAACGCTTGATTCGTTTATAATTTCCGCTCTCTCTCTCTTTTCCAAACCAGTTATTCCTTCAACTTCCGTTTTCTGAAACAATCTCCCTTCACACATATTTCCTGAAAATTACAATCTCCTTTCACACGTATTTCCTGCAAATTACAATGTACAGAAATCCAAGTCTAATATCAACAAGTATCGTCTTTATTTTCTCGACCTTCAACCCACGCACGGTACTGAGTACCATAGGTTCTGATAATACCTTTCATTTTTGGGAATTCCATTAAAAAATAAATAAAAATAAAAAGATCGCAATCAATTGTCCTCGGTTACTATTAGCTCTATTAATGGGATAGCTAGATAGGTAGTAGCCAGCTATCCTGTGGTGTATAGTGGGATTCAAAAGGTAAAAGAGAAAAATTAGAAAGCTATATGAAATTTAAATGAATATGGTTGCTCCAAACTTGTGATAGGTCAATGATTACTGATCGAAGAACTGGAAAAAATTACATTAAAAAGTCAGCTAGGTAAAATAATAATAATAATAATAAATAAATAAGTCAAAATGTGCTTTTCCTGCATTCTACAACTTTCTGTAATCTTTACGTTTGATCCGCTATCGATGTCATAATCGCTGTTGTAACACTTCGGGACAAGACTAATAAAAAAAAGTATGAATGAACGAATAAATAACTTAACTCCATACGGAACTAACCACCAAAAACGAGTTTTATCAGAACAAAAATAACCTCCTTTTTTCATTTCCTTTCTTCGTCTGTAAGCCTTCCTTCCGGTATGATTCACCAAAGCGCAACCATCTGATAAGCGTATATTTTCCTGGTATTGGACCATGAAAGCATTCCTGTTAAAAGGGAAAAACGAAAAGTCATGCATTACAATCAACAACCAAATCATTGCCATGTTTTAGTTTATACATTGGGAAGAAACTATCCTCATCCGAAATGTATTAAACTCCCCATAGATAGAAAATGTTAAAAGACTTCCACAGAACAGGTGACTTTTACTTCACCTGTTTTGTGAAAGTCTTTTCTAATAAATTTGGATTGATTTCATAATTTTATTATTTTAATGGTCCGGATCAAATATATTTAAATGAAGTAATTAGGCCTTTGCAGATTAAAGCCTCCAACGTGTAAAGCCTCCAATGTTCTCTTGAGGTTTTTTCTTTGACAAGATTGTATATGATCGTGAATACATATATTCACGGACAGTGGACTTTACCACTGTCCACGCCCATGAAATCTTTTCTTGCTATCTGTGTACGTATTATATAAATTTGATCTTAATCTTGATCCTACAATTCTTTTCCTTCAATCCACCACTTATGTTTGCTTTGCTCCTTCAGTTTCTTAGTTACCAACCTATCCTAACTAATAAAGTATGCTCACCATCTGAAGCGAGGTTAGGAAAAGTTGCTTGGTGTTTAAGGTGATATGTCGGCCGATATGCAAAGCATGAATTCTATTATATATATTTATATTTTACTGATTTCAGTAATGTAAAAAAATCTAGAATATTAATTTAAGGATTTAAGCACTACTATTATGGGAGACAATACAGAATTATACAGTATATTAAAAGTATATAGTAAAAGGCTATTACTATCGAATCTGCACGAGAAATTAATAAAATAAACATCAAGAACTAACAGAAATTCTTTCTGTTTTTTTTTTTTTTTTTTTTCCTGCCTCTGTAAGGGCATCCATGAATTGGCATACCTTATTCGACCCTTTTATTGCTGCTAAATTCAAAATCATTTCATACCACTTGTTTCTGAGCATACAGACCATGTCGGAAACAGAGGCCTACATATTGCCTTCTTTCTCATAATTTCGATGGATGACCTCTGACGAAGACATTAAAATTATGAGTTACACGGTAATATGTTATCGTATTTTTATCTTATTTCCTTTCATTTCACTTTATTTTATTTTGTCTCATTTCATGACGTTTCATTTTACCTAATTTGATACTCATTTCTGTTAGTTCTTGATATTTATTTTATTAATTTCTCGTGTATACCGTAGATTCGATAGTAACAGCGTTCTCTTATGCACTTTCACTTTACTGTATTACAATTTATACATTATGGTCGTAGGGTTCGTTCCCTGGTTCATAATACCAACTTGATTTCTTTTTTACTCTACTCTATCTCCCTTTATTTTCTTATAGTCATTATATAAATAAGTTAATAATAATTAAAAAATTAAAAAAAGACAGAAAAAAATATCAATAAAAAATAGAAAACCACGAACTTAAATGACTGCATAAAGCAACATTCAACAAAAACGTCGTGCAAAAATTAAGATACAGGAAAAAAAGGGGGGACGGTGGAAAGGCAGCGGAAAATGAGCTAAAAATAAATAAATAACGAAAACAGAAGAGGAAATAGAAAAAAACAAGGTTGGAATATGCGATAAAATTTTTTTATAAATATATTAGAGAGGGCAATAGACAAAATTATGAGCCCAATAAATAATAAATTTAGACTAGCGTCTTGATAACCACCGAGGGCAAAAAATGTGAACTGTCACAAAAAATACACAATAAACCAACCACAAAAGAAAAGAAGAAAAACAAACCAAAAGAACAAATACCTGTTCTAAGTATGTGTTCTTAAATACCTGTTAAGTTGTAGGATAGTCAAAAGAGTTCCTCGACCAACAGTAATAATAATAATAACTGGACACAACTATCCACCTCATGTACTTGCGTACCTCATGTACCAAGTGCATAGGGTGAGTGGTGGAAAATATCTCATAAGAAAACAAAAGTCATAATAATAATTCTTAAATAACGTCCTTTCTTCTGATCGCAGCGATCCATTATTTTATTTTATTTATTTATTTATTTTGTTTATTCTCTGAATCAGAGTTAGAATGTTAAAAGTAATGTATATATACACTCAGCTGACTCATTAGCAACACAAAAAGTCGCGAGTTAGGGTTGAAAGTGAAAGTGTCTACAATTCCGCCCAGACACAATAGGAGGGAGTATATGATGAGAGCTTTGTCGATCAATTTGGCCTTGGAGAGATTGTGCAAGGTTCAATGGGTAGAATTTTTTTCAGCCTTCTCTGTGCTTGTTAACAGGAGAGACTGCTTCTACAGGGAGGAGGTACATTTAAATACAAAGGTTGCAATAATATTTGCTGATGCTATCGAGGCACTGTTAGGTGGGTCGGAAAACTGCTAGCTTGGGGGAATACACAGACTAAAAGCCGCAGGCAGAGGAAAAAGTGATTCTTGCACTGCTTCTATTAGAATGAGCAGCAGCCTGGAAAGCAAGGTAATGGAGATTTCCAGGACTGTTGGGAGTCATAGTGGAACAAGTAAATACCTGGGCTGTGCTAAGGTAACCTAGAGTAGAAACAGGTGCATGTATACTTGCATGTACACCAATGCTAGGAGTATAGTTAATACATTTGATGAGCTTGAAGTGCTAGTCAAGACATCAAAGGCAGGTATTGTTGGAATATCAGAGACGTGGTGTTACACAGACATAAGCAGTGCGGAATTGGAATTTGGGGAGTACAATGTGTACAGAAAGGATAGACAGGAAAGGAGGAGGGGTTATGCTGTTAGTTAAGGAACACAAAATCTAAGGAAGTGCATCCAATTGATTTTGGTAGACAATGCAATGTTGAGTCTGTTTGGTGTGAAAGCACTGGGAAAGGAAAAATGAGAGGTATATGTTATAAGCCTAATGAATCTGATGAGTATAATGAGCATTTGTACAGAGAAATAAAGTGGGCCAGTAAATCAGAATGTCTTATAATGGATGATTTTAACTTTCCAGATATTGACTGGAACTTGTGGGTTGGTCATTCGCACACTAGCAAGACTTTTCGGGATTTATTGGATGACTGTTTTCTACAGCAACATGTTTGAGTGGCAACCAGAGGGAGTAATACCCTTGATCTAATTATCAGCAGTGATTATTCATGCATTAAGAATTTGCAGATAAAGGAACCACTGGGTGACAGTGATCACAATGTATTGATGTGGGAATTACTTAAAGATGTAACTACCATCAAGGCTAAAGGGAAGGGCCTTTGCTTTCGTAAAGGTGACTACAGGGGTCTCAGACAATTTTTAAATTCTGTACAGTGGAATCAACAGATGATGATGTTACCAACGTTGAATTCTAAATGGAAAGCCTTCAGGGACTTAAATTTGGAGGCTACTAGGCTTTTCATTCCAACTAAGAAATACTGTTCAAGGTTTAGGCCTAAATGGATGTCAGATGAATTAATGAGGCTCGTGGCAGAGAAGAAAAATCTATGGGATTCATATAAAGTATCAGGTGACACAGAAGCCAATGGCAGGCTTCTGTGTCACCTGATAAACTAGACTGTAGTCAAGTTACAAAGGAGGTTAGGCAGGCGAAGGCAGAATACGAGAAATCTTTGGCAAAGGATGCAAAGAAAAACAGCAAAGAGTTCTTTACTTATACTCTAGAAGGAAAGGGATGAATCAGATTGCACCACTTGACATAGATGGGTTGACTATTGATGATCATGCTCAGGTAGCTGATAAATTTTTCATCTTCATTCACACATGAGGAGTTATTCAATGAGGGGAGTACCAGAAGTTTATCAAACGATAACATGGAGCTATTTTGTAATAACTGAGAGCAAAGTGGAGGAGAAATTGTTGAAGTTAAACATAAGGAAGGCACCTGGGGTGGAAGGGATCTATCCAGTTATATTAAAGGAGGCAGCAACGGAAGTAAGCAAACCCTTAGCCATAATTATGAGAGCTTCCTTGGACTCAGGGGAGGTCCCTGGACCGGAGGTGTGCAAATATATCACCAAAATCAGAAAGGAGGTTCAAAAGGTGACACAAATAACTATAGACCTGTTAGTTTAACTTGTATTCCGGTGAAAATAATAGAATCACTGGTTAAAGAAGCACTGCAGGATCATCCAGACAAGTTGGTCTAGATGATGATATCCAATCAAATTGGTTTTGTCTGACCAATTTGATTGGATACTATGATGTGGTCACAAAGGAACTGAATGCCAAAAATAATTTTGATATCATATACTTGGATTTGGAAAGCTTTTGATACTGTTGCACATGGAAGACTGCTGTACAAACTGGGAGACAACAGAGAGTGGTAATCAATGGACACTGCTCGTCGTGGACAAATGTTATTAGTGGAGTTACTCAGGGTTCGGCGATGGGCCCATTGTTGTTTTGTATATTTATCAATGATATTGATGAAGGTATATCAGGTTTAATGTCCAAGTTTTGCAGATGATACAAAGGTTGGCAGGGTAGTTAACAACAGTAAAGACAGTATGTTACTCCAACTGGATCTAGATAAGTTGGGAAAATGGGCTGAGAAGTGGAAACTGAAGTTTAATATTGACAAATGCAAAGTACTGCATATGGATAGCAATAATCGAAGAGAAACGCACCAATTGTGTGTTACTACACTCATGGAAGCAGAAAGTGAAAAATACCTGGGGTAATTATGCAGTGAAATATGAAGTTCGCTGACCAGTGCAGATGGGCTGCCTGGGCAGGTCATGGAGTCTTGACAATGATATATAGGAAATTTGCTAGCAGGAATAGGGAGGTGATTATCCCGTTATACAAGGCAATGGTCAGGCCACACCTAGAGTACTGTGTACAGGTTTGGAGACCTCGTTTTAGGAGGGATGTAGAGTTGCTAGAACGAGTACAAAGAAGGGCAACAAGATTGGTGAGGGGAACGAAGGGGTGCTCTTACGAAGAAAGGCAGCGCCTGGAGAGTAGGCACCTGCGAAGTGATCTGATTGAGGTGTACAGTATAAGGCCTTGAATGGGTTGAGCAAGCTGAATGCTGATGGGATTCTTCCTCTTGCTCAGACTAAGAAGCTGAGGGGGCACAGTTTCAAATTGTGGAAAGACAGTTGTAGAATAGATGTACGGAAATTTGCCTTTGGCCAGCGGGTGGTTGATGTTGATTGGTGAAACTGGCTTCCATCTTTTGTTGTGGAAGCTAATAGCCTAAATAAATTTAAGGCTGAGCTGGACAGGCATTTGGAACGAATGGAGGGGTGAAATGAGAGCGTTTTTTTTTTTTTTTTTTTTTTGGCTGTTGTTGCATAAGCACTCCCTATTACTTTTTTGCATGGTATGCCTATACTAATGCTAATGCTAACACTTACCTAAGACCTCGTAAGGCCACCTTTTGCTCGTAATACAGCCGAATTTGACTTGGGATGAACTGCACAAGGTGTTGCAAGGTGCACTATGGTAGTGCTTCCCATACGTTGCACAATGCATCCAGTAATGCTGCACAGTGTCAGGTGGATTGTCGTAGTATCGAATGTCCTTTTCTAGTAGGTTCCACGCTCAATCGGACTGAGTGGCCATGGAAGGACGGAGAATTCATTGTCATGTTCCTCAAGCCATTTAGCAACCTACCGAGTCTTGTGGTATGATACGTTGTCTTAATGATAGACACCGAAGTTGTCTGGATTCATTATCATCTTGAAGGGGCGAATCTGGTCAGCGACGATAGAAAGGTAGACTTTCCCACTATGCCATTGATTAACGGTTATCACAGAACCTAGGACATGCAAAAACAGTCCTTTAACCATAACACCACCGCTGTTAGCGCGCGTAGCACAGTGTTATCGTCACCATCCTCCCTGCACCGGGTGGAAAAGGCCTGGGTTCGAATCCCGTCGATGACGCGAGGAACTTTATTGGGCTTTTTTCACTCCGTGGATGAGTTAGTTGGTCTCAGGCGTAGACAGCAAGGTTTTTCTCCCCAGTAACTGAGGTTTTTTCGTCCAGCAAAACAGGCAAATCAACCATAGAACATACGCAATTTACAGACACAAATACGGGTTAATGTATTTAATTACGGGCAACCCTAAAATAATAATAATAATAATAATAACACCACCGCTTCCAGTCTACTGAACGCTAACAGTGCATTCAGTGTCATGGCCTCGTGTTGCTTTCTTCAAATACGGATAAGCCCATCAGCATCATAAAATTAGAAACGGGATTCATCAGACCAGGCGATAGATTTCCACATGTCAGTGGTTCAGTTGGTGCTGACCTGTCCATGCAGAGTGTAGTTTCTTGTGGTCGACGGCCGTGGCGAGCGTCGTGCTTGCCCCAACAATCAATGTACTGTCGAAGTCGGAAAGATCTCGCAGCCGACCCATTCTTACTTGCATACACTCAAAAACTTATTGCGACGTTTGCGAACATATTCTGATATACAATCTTATATAAGCATTTGCCGACTTTAAGCCTTCATCAGTGTCACAAACCAGTCTATTCCTGCACAAGGAAATGTCGCTAATGCAAAGTCAATTCAGTGTATATATATATATATATATATATATATATATATGTGTGTGTGTGTGTGTGTGTGTGTACACTGAGTGGACAGAAATCATGGGATACCTACCTAGTAACGGGTAGTCCCACTTATCGCTCGGAAAAGGCAGTCACACGGCGAGACATTGAGTCCACTAGTTCACGAAAGCATTCCACAGGTATAGTATTTTTTGTCATGCTTGCTAAACCGCTGTCCATAATTTCGTCGCATTCCTGGGTGGTGGACCGAAAGCTCGAATGGTCTTTTCCACAGCATCACAAAAATGCTCCACAGGGTTCATGTCCGACGAACGGGGAGGCATTCCATGGTGGTAAAATCTGCAGAATGCTGTTCGAACCATGTTCTAGTCACCACGGCTCTGTGGGGAGACGCATTGTCCTGCTGAAAGAGTCCATTGCCCTGTGGGTGCACGATGACCATGAAAGGATGCAGATGGTCTGCAAGGATGGACACTTAACCTGGACCGTTCAGAGATGCGTCTAGACGTACTAGAGGTCCTAACGTGTGCCAGTTGAACACGCCGTAGACCATTACCGCCCACCCACCTGCCTAAACAGTTCCTTGTTGACATGACGGGTGCATAGCTTCTTGCGGTTTCCGCCAGATACGCACCCTCTCGTACGCTTGAAATAACTGGAAATGGGACTCATCGGACCTTTAGTCTCGTCTCCAATCATCCAAGGCCGACCGGGCTAGCCGAGTGGGTAAAGTACCTGCCCGGCAACCCAAAGGTCGCGGGTTCGATTCTCGCCTCGGGCTTGGATCAAAGTACTGCAAAAACCTTGGGAGGTGCAATATGGCCACAGAAGCCGATGCGCCAACAACTACCAAATCAAAAAAAAAAATCCAATCATCCAAAGTCCAGTGCCAAGATGTTCTTTCGCCCAGTTGAGGCATAGAGTCCTGTGTCGTGGTGTTAGCAATGGGACTCTGGTGGGTCGGCTGCTCCCATAACCTATTGCGGTTAATGATCACTTGATGGTCTTAGTGGAGACGTTTCTGGCAACTCCTTCGTTGAAGTCGGCAGTGATTTGTACCAATGTCGCTCTCCGGTTGGCCAAAACAATGCGAGGCAGACGTCGACGGCCACGTTCGTCCACCAGTTTTCTCCGACCACAGCACTGTCCACGATGCGATGCTATTCCGGAAATGGCGTATTCCGATACATTCTTGATACTGTCGAGCGGGGATAGTGCAATTTCTGTACCATCTACGCGATAGAGCAACCCACGCCTCGGGCACCTACTATCATCCCTCTTTCAAAGTCGGTTAACTCACGACGTTTATCCATACTGACATCGAATTACAGTCTACGTGAATGCAGTGTACCTATATACCTGCCAAGCGGTGGATTCGTCCACTAGCGAGAGGGGTAACAGCGTCGCGTTGTCCAGGACCAGGTATTCCATGAATTCTATCCTTTCACTGTATATACACACACATACACATTATTTCTGTACATTACATATACATAACACACAAACACATATATATGAGAAAGTACAGTTCAGTATTATCATTTTGTTAAATTTGTTAACTATGGGCTATTATATCTGCCGAAGTCACCACATTAGTCTCAGCCGGTCACTGGAACATGCCTCATAGCACCATTCAAAGCACATGAAACATTGAATCCAAAGTTCTGTCGATGAATCTTTATTCTACATTACAATAAATACAAAACTATACATCATTGAGGTCTGAGCGTTGGTATTGTGTATTGTCCATTGACTTATTTTTTGTGGCTTGAAACAACTTGGCTTTGGATGATTTTTCTGCTAGTTGATTTTTAATATTATCAATCTTTGGTTGTGTTGCTGTCCATTCTCTGTTAGGTGACTTTTTTGATGGGTGTGTTAAAAAAAATTCACAACTATTTTCAGTTTCAGATGACTGTTGATGTGTTGAATTTATGCCTTTTCTTTCACGATTTAATTAATTTAAGTGTGAATTTATTTATTTTATCCTGATCATTTGATTTCATGGCTGGCAGTAGTGCATTGGCGGATATAAAATCCTAGACAGAATACGCTAGGGTTGTTAGTATATATTCCGATAGGTGAAAAACCCTCAACAACCTTCTCGAAGCCATTTATTTGACAAAAGGTGTGTTTCTTGAATGTTTCATGTTAATGCAATTAATAATCGCTAAAGATGCATATCTGTGCACAGAATTTATTTACATATATAATTGATCGTACTGGGTAAGTACAGACAATATAGCAATTTGTAACTGTGAACGTCTACACTTACCCCACCAGGCCATGCCTAGAAAGTCCTCTTGGGTAGCACAGTTGGTATGATCACCGTCTTGCCCATACCGGATGGAAAATACCTGAGTTTGAATCCCGTCAATGACGCTAGGAATTTTTATGGGCGTTTTTCACAACATGGCTGAATTAATGGTCCTCGGGCGAAGTTTTTTCTCCCGGAAACTCGGGTTTTTCGTCCAGCAAACAACAAATTGGCCACAGAACACATGCAATTTACAGACGTACCATATACTGTGCAATATGGCCGAAGTTGCTGATGCGCCCAAAACTATAAAACAACAACCATGCATAAAACAAACGTTGATGTAATATCATAAATGTGCAATAAAGGATCTTAGTTAATTTCCACTAATTTAAATTCTGTCATCATAATACGTTTCTAAATATTCCACAGTTGCTGGATCAACTAACTTACATCGATTGTTTGGTTTCGAGCGGTGATTTCGAACAAAAACGTTGAAGTTAGACGATGACCATTGAACTCTGTCTCATTCAAGAGAAATTGTAAAGCTACCTTTGTCAAAAATTTAAATAGCAATGTCTATAGTACCCGCTCATCAACATACTTCTCTTTCTTCATCAACAATGTAAAAGAAAGTCGAGTTGAAGAAGAGTTGTCTAGTTTATGTTGCCGAATTGTATCTGCTTGTTCCTCTTTTTTTTTCTTTGAAAGCCGCTACTGTTTTATATGCTTATTAACACTAAGGAAAACAAGATGGAATAAATAAAGCACGTATTAGGGCACATCTGAAACATAATTGAAGCATAAACAGCACGCACTTGTAAAAATTTCAATATAGGTACTGTGTCCCTCTTTTGATAAACAACACTGATAAGAATAAATTAACTAAATTACCAGGTAAATACAAATCAGAGTTGTTTTAAGTTGACGTAAAAGTGTTTCAGTTCGCAAATAACATAATATTCACACTGATGTTGTCATTTTGATTCAAGATAATAACATCGCTTACATCTCTTTCGTAATCAACCGGTCTTATCGATGCTTTTTATCAACACAAATCTTAAAAACACAGAGATACCATCCTGAAATTGAATGATTTACTACCCCAAGTAGTTATTATTTTAGAAGGAAATTGTTCTCTAAAATTTTCGTAATTTTGTAGAGGATGTACAACTCAGAGAGCAGGAATGCAAAAGATTCAACGATTCTATAAACAAGTAATTTCCTAAACACTCTTAAGAGGTCAAAGTCCTCGCTTTCTTCCCTGGCCATTTATAAACAAAATAACGGGCGAGAATTGCAATGCGTAGACGTCTGAATTATTTTTCATATTCAAGGTGGTGTAAACAGTTTAAAATCTTCTGCGTTTAGATTTGATTGTAAGGGTTTTCTTTCAGATACTCCACTTTTCTCTACTGCAATTAGAGATATAAAAATATACAAGTTGTGAACGCAGCACACACAGAAGGCGGTTAAACCTTCGAGTGGAATGACCTCAGAGGACAAATGTACATGAAAAATGTCTAATCAATGTGAGAGATCAAACATTATTTTTGGTCAGTCGTACGATTATCGTGGCTCATCTATTTGGAATGGGGTGCAACTGTTGTTCGTACATCCCTTCCTTGTTAATACTTTTCTGTTGTATTTAATTTTCTTCTGTGATTATTTTTCATTATTTAGCATAAAGTGACTGATGAAAATTAAGCATAGAAACATGTGAGATTCAACTAGCATGCTGAGCATTCTTAACGTGCTGTACATTAGTAACATTTGAATTCTTTACTGATAGCAAAGTACATTTTAACTTTGATCATAAGTCAGACCAGTTGTTTTTGCGCAAAAAAGCAACTCAGCTATGAGGAGTCAAGAAGATTGTATCTGTAAATTGCGCGTATTATATGGTTGCTGTGCTTGTTTTTCTTCACTAAAAACTCGAGTTTTTGGGGACAAAAGCTATGCAATTGCCACCAAGACAGAATAATTCTGTCACGGTATGAATAAAATCTGCCAAATATTTCTTAGTCTTGACGGAATTTGAATCCGGGCCTTTATCACAGTGTAGGATAGCAGCGATCGTAACCAGTCTGCTACACGCTAAGGGCCTGATGCCCAGCATTGGTAATATTTTTACTAGGGTGTCAAATGAAATCGAGAATTGTTTTTTTTTAAAAACTAATTGGTATTTTCTTTTTCAAAAGTCTCCATCATAGTTTAAGAACTTATCTCATCTGCGCACCAAATTATAAGACCTATTTCTAATGGGTTTCTTCGCTTCAATGTTCTCTTTCAAAAACATGAAATCATAAGGAATGTACTGTGGTGCTCAATCACTTCCCAGTGCAGTTTGCAGATGACTGCCATAGTGTACTAAGCCGTATATCTGCATATGTAATATTTGTGTTCATTGTTGTGTAACAAATTGAAAATGTCAGTCCAACATCCAGGTCTCTTGTTTTTGATGGCATATTGCAGATTAGCTTAGAGATTCGTGTGTAATTTTTGGGTTGACTGCATCACTTCTACACATGAAATGGCACAGCAGCAGCAGCAGTGCCTGTGAGTTGAAGAGCAGCATGAATACAGGGACGGTCTCAGGTAGGGATGAAAGTGGATTTAGACCCTCACGCCCTTATGTTCAAAATAATGTGGATTTCTCTTACTGCTACATGATGAATAAAGCTTAATCTTTCCCCGGAACACTGCTTTAGCCCTTTCCCTTTAAATGCTTTGAATGGTTATCCTGGGACCGGTTCTGAACCTTCTCAGCGTTTTCGAAAGCTCGGAATTACTACGGTCGCTGATATTTCCATTGCATGCTGTCTGTCTTATTATATGGTTTAATATGCCTAGACCAAGGGTGCACAAGCTGTGGGGAGGTTTTAATTAAATTTTTTTTTTTTTTTTCTTCTTTTGGCATGGTAATTGATCTCGGACCATACAACGCCGTCTGCCACTCTTTTGGAGAAGTATGGTTCCTATTCCTGTCAACGACTGAGGAATTTTTACAGCGTTCATTATTGGGGAGGCAGGGTTTTTCTGGGTGGGGAAGGACTTTTAATGTCAATATTACATAATAAGCTTACGAATAGGTCTTCCATCTTCTTTCTCTCTTAGCAGACGCACAAGGGTTCTATGAGCAGCCAACAATATTGAATTCTTTAAAGTATTATTTATGTTATAGAACGTTATTTTTAAATGAACCTTTTTTATACTAGCATATCTAAAGTGACTAGACGTCCCGGATTATGCGGGACAGTCCCAGATTTAAGTCGTTTGTCCCGCATTGCAAAAAGTCCGGATTGGACATGTAACCTCCATACTTATATCATGAAGTTTGATGCGGATTTTGACGAGATATGTTTAAAAAATATGCTGATGATTCAAAATAAAAGAAAGGAATGACGAAAGAATGCTAACAGATATGAGGTAGGTCGAAATATTTACACATTTTGAAACAAGGGACATGCCATGCAGCATTTGAAAAGTGTAATTGATTTGCATCATGTTTGTCGCAAACCAATGGTGCAACGGAAAGAGTTTTTTCTATAGTAAATAAGTCGTGGAAGTCAGAAAAAACACAACTGACAGTAGAAGCGCTGAAAGCAATAGTACCGGTACAAGTTAAGTGAAATTTTGCTAATTCTGGTGAAGAATTTTACGAAGAAATAGCAAATAATGAATAATTATTGAGAAAAACTCACTCCGCGGAAAAATATATTTAACTATATTTTTTAATTTCTATTGTTTTTTGTTAAAAGAAGTATGCATTTTTATTTTTATTATTTCACAGAAATACCTATATAATATTGCTGTGAAATAAAACAAATATAGTCCCAGGGGCTCACATCTGGTGAGTATAGGCTTGGCAAACCCAGGGTCCTGAGCTGAATATCACCATTCTTCTTCTCTTTCTTGGTGATTCCTCTCTCTCTCTCTCTCTCTCTCTCTCTCTCTCTCTCTCTCTCTCTCTCTCTCTCTCTCTCTCTCTCTCAGGGTAACTCGGGAATTTTTTTTTTGGTTGGTGCAGCATAAGCCTCAGGCTTCCTTGCATCATGTGGCTAATAATAAATAAATTAAACAAACAATCATTTATTATTTTAGGGGTTTAAGAACCTCTAACCTAGATCATCGCAGCGCCACCGCGGTTATAATCACCGTCCTCCCATATCGGGTAGAAAATGCCCAAGTTCAAATCCGGTCAATGACGCGAGGGAGATTTATGGGCTTTTTTCTTCACAACGTGGCTAAATTAGTCGATCCACAAGCGTGTGTCTCTTCTCCGGGGAAACGCATTTTTTTCGTCCATCAAACAGCAAACTGATGGAAGAAAACTGATACCTCATATCCTTTGGTGCTTAACACACACTTAATAAAACCTAATCAAAAGTGCCTACACCATGGGTCATCCACAGTCGCTACGCGATCTAAGAATTCATAACAGGTGATTCAAATATGATTTAGGTGATGCAGACGCAATCTCACTCTCAAAAGCTTCTACTCATCTTTGAGACTCTTGGGAGTCGACTCATGCAGCCTTTCCTGTACTGCAGCTAGAGGCCAGTCATACAACGCAACACAACATAACACTAAACACGGAACTCGCTCAGCACACACGACTGGCTATGTAGAGATGCTTATAGCGCAAATATACAACGTCGAGTTGTAAAGGAATATTTACAACTCGTCTAGACAGAGGATACAGACATATGTTGCAATCCGTCATGGATGATGGTGTTGGCAGACTGATGCCTGATATCCAAATCTCTAACCATATCATTAACTGTTGTACACCCATTGATCATGTTGTCTGCCAAGAAAATTTCTTGTGTAAAAGATCTGCGTGCTTGTTCTAAGCGAATGTGAGTTTTTATTTCTTCACGATAACAATTTACTCATTCGTAATCTCATGGGCGTGACATAATTTTTGACCTTTCAAGCGTCAGTGAATTTGTACTAGAGAGACACCCTTTACTGTAAGAAACTGAATAAAAAAAATGTTGCGGTGTCAGTTTAGTTATCTACCTTAAAAATCTTCTTTCGTACTTTGTTATACATAATGTATAATAAAAGTACGAAGAAAAGAAGAGATTTAAAGTAGTCAACCCAAAGGAAGACATGGGTCCTCACGAAATTGTAACATCGAGCCATTATCAAATCTTTGACAAAAGAAAGGAATGGACCAAAAATTATCCATGAATGCATAAAAGATACACACACACACACACACACACACACACACATATATATATATATATATATATATATATATGGTCATACGGCTCCTTTTGCATAACAGGTAAAATTTTAGCTTAAACAGTTTAAATGGGGTCGGGCATCCACAGAACATACCCCGCTCAGGACGATCAACGGAAGTGACACCTCAAGAAATGTGCGAAAAAATTGAAAACTTCGTTATACAGATAGACATATTAATGCGTCTATGATTGTCAGAGAACGTAATATTTCTAAAGGATCAGTACTGACCATTCTCCATTGAACATGAGGCCATATCAAAGGTCAGGTCTCGCTGGGTGCCAGTCTTTCTCGCATCTCTTCAGAAATGCAGGGATCAAATTTCTTAGGAAAACACGTATTCATGAAGATCCACAAAGGTTTCCTTCAGGAATTGTAAAAGGTGATGAAACATGAATTCATTCGGAAACAAAGGTCTTCCATCTTCTTTTTATCTTAGTAGACGCACAAGGGTTCTATGAGCAGCCAACAATATTGAATTCTTTAAAGTATCATATTGATGTAAATTTTTCTTATTCTTCTACAAATTCGGAAACAAAACAGGATTCCATGAAATGAAAACACCATGGGTGACTGGCCCAAAAATTTAAGACAACCGTCTGCCTGAGTAGGCATCAATTTTCAAATGACAATCTCATGGAAGCTGTTAAGGGCTTTTTCAGAGACCATAAGTCTTTGCAGGTGTCACAGTGGATATAATCCCCCTCCTCCCCACAATAGGTAGAAAAAGCATAGGTTGGAATCATGTCAATGACATGAGAAATTTTTAGAGGCTCTGTTTTTTTTTTTTCAGAACGTGGCTGAGTTAGTCAGTCTGAGGCTTTGGTTGCATGGTTTTATATCTGAAAACTCCGGTTTTCTTCCAGCATAACAGACAAGTCAACCACAGAATACTGTATCGGCAATTTACTGAAGCCTGATAAACATACAGCTGAGAACAGAGAGTTCATTTTTTTCCTTTTTTTTTTTTTTTTTTTTTTTGCAGGTATTTCCTCTTGCCCACAAGATAAAGAACAAGTATTGAATTCAAGGGGTCATATATTAGGGGGAAAATTTAAAAATGAAGCTATTTTATTTCTTTATTATGGAAGCATATAACTTTTTGAGTAACCCCTAGCTTGTCGCATCAGCTATTGTGAATGCCATTATTGTCTCTGCTGCTGCGTGTCATCACTAGCTCATACATGACAGCTAACTACTCTATTGTTTATTAGAGGCATTAGTACTACTGTAATTCCTAAATTTACACCCATGGTGACACCTAATTTTAATTTTAACAATTGAAATCCATGTAGTTTTAGTTTTACTCGCTCTAATTCGCCATAATTATTCACAAATCCAATGTTTTAATGAGCCAATAGACAGTTTTTAGTCTATTGAAAAAAAATAAAATAAAATAATAATATAATAATAATAATAATTTCTGTCATTTAAAATTGTTAACAGTTTTTGTAAATAGAAATGTATCATAATTCTCGGGAAACAGCATTCTCGTAATCAATAAACTCGATAATAAATAATCAGTCCACTCAATTTAGAATGTTTCAAAAAAAAGATAAACACGTATATAAATAGCAACTAATAATTTTATTAGGATAAGAATTAGATACTATTTAATGTTTAATGTTTTTCTTTGTCAATGGAAATATTTTCTTAAATTATTATTATTATTATAATTAGCCATATTAGCATTAGCATTAGCATTAGCATTAGTAGAGGCATATGATGCAAGAAAGCAAGCTTATTCAGCATCAGCCAAAAAAAAAAAAAAAAAACACCACTCCCATTTTACCCCTCCGTTCGCTCGAAATACCTGTCCAGTTGAGCCTTAAATTTGTTCAGGCTATCAACTTCAACAACAAGTGATGGAAGTCGGTTCCACCAACCAACCACCCGCTGGCCAAAGGCAAATTTCCGCACATCTATCCGACATCCGTCCTTCCTCAATTTGAATTTATGCCCTCTGAGCTGATTATTCTGAGCAAGGTGAAGAATCCCATTGGCATTGAACATGCTCAAACCATTCAAAGCCTTATACGCCTCTATCAGATCACCTCTCCGGTGCCTAGTCTCCAGACTGTAATTTGCAAAACTTAAGCCTTTCTTCGTAAGAGCAACCCTTTGTTCCATTCACTAATCTTGTTGCCCTTCTCTGTACCCGTTCCAGCAGCTCTACATCCATCTTGAAATGAGGCCTAAGACCTGTATACAGTACTCAAGATGTGGCCTAACCATTGCCTTATACAAGGGAATAATCACCTCCTTATCCCTGCTAGAAAAATTCCTGTATATCATTGACAAGACACCATGAGCTACTCTTGCAGCTCGTCTGCACTGCTCAGAGAACTTCATATCTGCCTGCACAATTACCCCCAGGTCCTTTTCATTCTCCACCACTGTCAGTGTAGTACCGCAGAGTTGATATGTTGCTCTGGGGTTACTGTTTCCCATATGTAGTACTTTACATTTGTCAATGTTAAACTTCATTTGCCACCTCTCAGCCCATCTGTTCAACCTTTCCAGATCCTGTTGCAGCAGCATAGCGTCAGTGGTGTCCTTAACAACCCTGCCAACCTTTGTATCATCTGCAAACTTGGACATTAAACTTGATATCCCATCATCAATATCATTCATAAACACCGAAAACAACAACGGACCCAACACTGAACCCTGAGGAACTCCACTAATAACATTAGTCCACGTTGAGCAGTGTCCATTGATTACCACTCTCTGTCTTCTGCCACTCAACCATCCCCTTATCCATAGCAGCAATTTGCCTCCAATGCCACACTGCTCCAATTTATGCAGCAGTCTTCCATGTGCAACAGTATCAAAAGCCTTTCTAAGATCCAAATATATAATATCAAAGTTATTCCCTGCACGCAGTTCTTTTGTGACTACATCATAGTATCCAATCAAATTGGTCAGGCAAGACCTGCCCTTAACAAAACCATGCTGCGTCTGAGCTATAACTGAATTCTTGTCTAGATGATCCTGCAGTGCTTCTTTAACCAGTGCCTCCATTAATTTACCTGGAACAGAAGTTAAACTAACAGGTCTATAATTACTTGTGTCAGCCTTTGATCCTCCTTTGTGAATTGGGGTTACATTTGCACATCTCCAGTCTATGGGTACCTCCCCTGAGTCCAAAGAAGTTCTCATAATTATGGCTAGGGGTTTGCTTACTTCCTTTGCTGCCTCCTTTAATATAACTGGATAGATCCGATCCACCCCGGGTGCCTTTTTTATGTTTATCCTCAACAATCTCTCCTCCACTTTCCTCTCAGTTATTACAAAACCATCCAGCTCACTGCCAATGTTTACTTTACCTACATCATTCTCCTTCCTGAATAACTCCTCATGCATGAATGTAGATGCAAAATACTCGTTTAGATTGTTAGCCACCTGAGCAGGATCCTCAACTGTTGAACCATCAATATCCAGTGGACCAATCTGATTCATCCCTTTCCTTCTTGAGTTTAAATAGGTAAAGAACTCTTTTCTGTTTTTCTTTGCATCCTTTACCAAGGATTTTTTGTAGTCTGCCTTTGCCTGCCTAATCTCCTTTGTGACTTGGTTACAGACCAACTTATATCTATCATAGGCTTCCATGTCACCCATTAATTGTATGTATCCCATGCATTTTTCTTCTCTGCCACATGTCTCATTAGTTCATCTGACAACCATTTAGGCTTAAACCTTGAACAATATTTCTTAGTTGGTATGTAAAGCCTAGTAGCTTCCAAGATTAGTTCCTTGAATGCTTCCCATTTTGAGTTTGCTGTTGGTAACATCATCAGTTGGTCCCACTGTATAGAATTTAAATACTGTCTCAGACCATCATAGTCGCCTTTACGAAAACAAAAACCCTTCCCTTTACCTCTGATGGTAGTTACCTCCTTGAGTAAATCCCACTTCAACACACTGTGATCACTGCCACCTAGTGGTGCATTTATCTGCAGATTCTTAATGCATGAAGAATCACTACTGATAATCAGATCAAGAGTATTGCTCCCTCTTGTTGCCTCACGAACATGCTGATGTAGAAAACAATCATCCAATAAATCCACAAAAGCCTTGCTAGTGTGTGAGTGACCAACCCACAAATTCCAGTCAATATCTGGGAAATTAAAATCCACCATTATAAGACTCTCTGATTTACTGGCCCACTCTATTTCCCTGTACAATATCTTATTATACTCATCAGAGTCATTAGGCCTATAGCACACTCCTACTCTCAATTTTGATTTCCCTATGCTTATGTCACACCAAACTGACTCGACACTGCCCTGTCCATCGATGTCGACTGGCTTCACTTCCTTGGACTTTATGTGTTTCTTAACTAATAGCATAACCCCTCCTCCCCTCCTGTCCTGTCTATCCTTTCTATACACATTGTATTCCCCAAATTCCAGTTCCACATTCCTTATATCTGTGTGACACCATGTCTCTGATATCCCAACAATATCTGCCTTTGATGTTTTGAGCAATACCTCAAATTCATCAAATTTATTTACTAAACTCCTAGCATTGGTGTACACGCAGGTATACATGCACCTGTTTCTATTCTTGGCTACCCTAACACAACCCATGTGTTTACTTGTACCGCAATGACTCCCAGCAGTCTCTGAAATACCATGCATCTTGTTTTTCAGGCTTCTGCTCATTTCAATAGAAGCAGTGCAAGAATCACTTCCACCTCTGCCAGTGGCTACTGTTAATCTATTAGTCCTTGTATCCCCCCCCTAACTAGCAGTTTTCCGACCCACCTAACTCTGCCTCGATAGCATCAGCAAAAATTCTTGCACCCTTTCTATTTAAGTGTATCCCATCCATGTAGAAGCAATCTCTCCTGTTAACAAGTACAGTCCATGCTGAAAAAAATTCTATCCCTTGAGCCTTGCACAATATGGTGCAAGGAAGCCTGAGGCTTATGCTGCACCAGCCAAAAAAAAAAAAAAAAAAAAATTCCAGCGTTAACCTCAGAGAGAGAGAGAGAGAGAGAGAGAGAGAGAGAGAGAGAGAGAGAGAGAGAGAGAGAGAGAGAGAGAGAAGTAGAAGGGAATCACCAAGAAAGAGAAGAATGATGATAGAGGATATGACGAAAACATCATTTGGACCGGTTGTTGAAAATGCATGTGTAGAGGACTTGCATTTGTTATTCTACGTGTGATGTTGCACAATGAATAGCAGTACAACTTTGGTGTCATAACAGCAGCTGTGACCTCTGGATTAGCCTTGATGTTTTTACTTACGAAAGCTTCATATTGTTTGAGTAGCTTTTATTAGCGACAAATGCAACAGAACTCGTGACAGTAATGTTTAGTAATTCCAGGTACCATTTAGCACCTCCATGTTCTGAGAAGTGACGTGACATCAACATAAATCCAGTATCAGTAATGCAATCGAAACAGCACCTACAAATAGGCATTTTTAATTAATTAATTTATTTATTTAGTTTCCTTTAATTATTCAAGAGTATCCGCAGTGTACTCTAACCCCTGTAAGTTAAGGTCAAAATTGTTACTGATATTAGTTTCCGGTGTTATATACAATCCTAATCCTATGAGCTGTTATACAGAATTTTAATTTAAAATTACTGCCATCAAGAGATAAAATTTGAAAATTAATCTGCCTTTACTGAAAGAGATAATTTGGATGGGCAAATGTTGACAATTAAAAAAAAATTAATAATAATAATAAAATAAAATCTGACATTAGATTTAAATTTCTTGTAAATTATGATTCTCAGAGAATAATTTGATGGGATAATTAAAGAGGAGAAAAACTTAATTCTTAATTACTTTTTTTTTCTTTTAAGTGAAAGAAAGGCTACTTATTTTAAATTCGAACAACTTCAAGTAAAAATAAGATATGAAGAATTTTATCACACAATAATGATTATCCTTTTATGCACTTACCTTTTATACACCTAGGTGATTTCGGACGAAATGGTTCCTTTTGATAATTTTATTTTTATTTTTTATTATCTGTTTACTAAATTGCAGTGACCAGTGCAACTTCTCACTATCTTTTCCGGCAATTCAGCGGGTGTCCCGTAATTTTTAGGTGAAAACTTATCAAATGATAAATAATTAGGGGAAAAGAGAGGGAGTGGGTTGTTTACTAATGCCCATTGCAGGACATTCGATTAAATATTCGTTGGAATGAGCGCTGAAATTGAAAGAGGAAGGGAATAATGTTTCTGCAGGGGAAGAATTTAAAATTTATCGAAGGAAAAAAAAAACCGCTAAAGTTGCGAAGTGTTCAGAAGTTACTACATGTGAATACGTGTTATGTATTGATAACGGTTGCGGAGAATGAAAAAAAAAAAACAATAAACCGGAAAGTTGAGAGGAGGTAGCATAGCTACAAATCGAAAAATGAAGCATAACAATCAAAGACAAAAAATAATATATTTTAAACGTAAAATAGAATTATATTCATAAGTATATTGTCCGACGCCGAGCAATCCTGGAGTCTCTTCCAGTGTCAAACACCAGAATTGCACAGAAAAAAAAAGAAAAAAAAAAAAAAAAAAAAGAAGACAATATCGGTTTTCTTGCAATCATTCTTTTTTAAGACTTATCTCCGAAAGGGTATGGGGGGGGGGGGTTACGAGATCTAGATAGAATTCAAAAACTAGGACACTTAGTTATAAAAACGATAACATTTTAAAAATTATATAATTATTATTAAAAAATTACGATACATACTTATCCTTACTGCCAATCATTTTCAGTAGGTTCGGATTACAACGTAAGTAATTATAAAATGTTTTTCAATTCATTTTGAAATTATATGCATGAAAAAGTTATTAACAAAATACTATTCACGGTATTTGTCTCCATATTATTTATAATGTTGCTCCATTAATGAAAATACATGCTCTACGTTCCATTGTGGGCAAAAAAAAAAAAAAAAAAAAAAAATTGAAATGTATATTTAAAAGCTCGGAACATATCTGGGAACTCTTGCATTGATTAAAGTATCCAGCCCACTTTCTATGCAATTATCATCTTTCTTCTCACCCAATTATCATCTTTTTCTCAGAAAAATTTCTTAAAATTCATAATTTAGTCAAATAATCTAATATCATCGATTTTCGATTATGCAAATGTCCACACAAATATTTATAAAAAAAAAAAAAACAGCGTAATACAAATATTAACACGGTTATATACTTCTGTACCTCATACCATATATATATATATATATATATATGTTATATAGCTATATATATTTATGTAACGCACTGCGTACATAAATCGACAACTTGTTATAGAAATATATAGTTTTTATTTCCAATATATTTATTATATTGGAAATAAAAGCTTCAATGTCATGTTGCAATGAATGTATGGCGTCGACAACCAGCGAGCTTAAATAAAAATTCATTTAAGCAAGCAGGTGGATTAGCACAACCAACACTAACCAATTCCGATAGTTTTTGCAGACCCCACTGTTTCGCGTGACTTGGTGGAGAGAGGGATGAATCACATTTCCATTAACGGATTAAATTTGGTTGATTATCAGTGATTTTTAGGTATAGCTTAGTAATGTAAATCATACGACATACATTTTTTAAATGAATTAATTTTCATTTAATGTTAACTGCAGAAGGAAAACCGAGATTAATTAGAAGAGAGGAAATATGAACCGACGAGTGTTATCAGTTACTGTCTTCATTTAAAATATAATGCATATTTTACGCACCGTGCAGGCTGCAATTTGTTGTACAAAGCAAAACAATAAGAAACTTTTTTTTAAAAAAAGTCTCTTATTGTTTTCAATGATAAAATTTAATGTGATGTTTTTAGAAACAATAAGTATAAATCTAGAAACTGAAGTAAATGAAAAGTTCATTTTAGATATTCCAAAGCTATTTCTTCCTTGTTATAATGATTATTTATTTAATTTTTTTTTTCAAGATTGAAAACAATAAGGAATTGATGGGCATACCCAATGTCTGTACATTACAGTAGACAAAATTTTGAATATCATAATTTATGTAACGAATTGGAAGTTTCTAAATATTCAGAACGAATAGAGAAACGCTATGTTTCTAATTCGAATAATAAAAACACTGACTGACCGACTATTTCTACATACGGTATTTATTAGCACTTTACAAATAAATATAAGAAAAAAAAAAAAAGAACTGTTGTTACTTAGAGAAAATAAAAAAATATAATGGTATTTTTTTTATTTATTTTTATTTTGTTTTTTGTCAGCATTTCTCCATGGTGTCAATCTGCATTCCTGTTTAATGCAGATTGACACTTTTGTCTCATATTGTACGTTTGACATAAATCCCTAAAATTTAGTCTGAAATCAAAATTTTGGTATCCCTGTTTAAAACTTTTGGATTACAAGTTTTCTCTACATCTCCGTGAATTCGTGCTTTCTACAGCAACAGCAGTTCTAAAAATTGCCTGAAGGTCAGATTTATATCAGAGGTGTGAACAACGCGTACCCAGTTGAGTGACATCTGTACTTCCCTGAGAACCAGTAAGCTTAATTTGTTGAGGTAAGCTGAGGGATTAACACAAGAAGCGATGCCGCTGTCCACACGCTCTTATTGTATACACTCCCATTGACTTACATCGTTCATTTAGACTGCTGGTTCCAAGTAAGCGGTCACCTGCGTTCTATGTGAGAGCACCCTTAGGCGCTTTAACAACTTGGACCATATTGCGCAGTATATAATATGCCTGAAAATTGCGTGTGCTCTATGGTCGATTTACTATTTGCTGGACCAAAAAAAAAAACCCGAGTTTCCGGGAGGAAAAACATGCTACACTCGTCTGACACCGACTAACTCAGTCACATTGCGAAAATGACTCATAAAAATTCCTCGCGTCATTGACAGGATTCGCACTACAGGTCTTTTCACCCCGGTGTTGGGAGAACTGTGATTATGCCAACTTATGCTGACAACGGAGGGTTCTGGTTATTAAACATAAGCACCATAAATTGTTATATTCTTATTACATTAGTCACAGCAGAAATGTGAACTGTTGTTTTTTTAATCATAGAAAAGAAAAGAATAGCAATTAAGTCAAAAAATAAAAACCGAACGCGCTGAAATTACCAGAAATTTTATGGTAAAGGGATGTTTCAAAAAAGAGGTCATCATTGAGGTCTGCAGAGAAAAATAAATTTCCTCATATAGGAATATAAAAAGTATATTATATGCGCAAAAGTTCAAAATAACAGACACATTTCTTAAACTTTGCTAGATGCATTTTTTTTGTTTGTTTTTTATTTGTCTCTAGTAAACTTTCTGCGAGCTTCCTGATGTCATGCTGTTTATGGGTGATATTCTCAACTAGGAAGAGTTATTAAAGTAAGACATGCGCGGTATAACCAGTCGGGAGGTGCTATCGAGGTTCACTTCTCACTCAGAGCATAATATAGTTTATCTTAAAAGTGGCTGCAGCGAGTAAACATCCTGTTTAGATTTGTTACAGGTAAAGAAAACTTGTTCCAGAATTAGAACGAGAAAAGCAACAAGTCCTAGAATTAGAACAGGCAGAGACAGCATTGGGCGCAGAGCGCAAATTCACCTATCATGTATAATTTTTGGATAATCCATGAACCCCCACGATGCTAACAAGAGTCAACAGCCTCAGTTAGTTGATGGAATGAGCTGTAGACAGCCAATAATATTTGCGATGTATCGTATAGTTTAGTATATTCTTCGTATGAAGAATAAAGTATGAAGCCACATTACTCTTTAATAATATTTGAATCACTTGGCCATAAATAAATAAAAAAAGGTTAAAATTCAATGAAAATGAAATCACAAATTTTAGTTATTCAAATGGTGTTAAAGGATAATTATCGAAGTACAAAAGAATTCAAAACCATTCAATTTAACAACCAAGAATTCAATTTAAATTCATCAACTACCTAACCTAGCATTTTAATCATATTTTATCATAGAATGTGCTGTCCCTACGTGTTCAGTTACCTCTAGTTGCCCACTCTGGATTTAAGATTAATTTGGATATTCAAGGGAGAATTACTGAATCTGGACTGTGTTTCTCAAACTTGGGCATAGAGACTCGGTGAAGTATTCTCGGGGTAAGGAAGACATCTTCGAGTTATCTACGTAATTTATTATAAATATTTTAAACCTCGCACAGCATGAGGACTACACTGCCTCCAGCTACAAAAAATTTAAACTAAGTAATGTGTAAGTTTGGTGCTTTTGCAGCCATGTCTTTACATAACTAAAATTGTTTGAAGCAAACCATTTGTATATAAAACCTAATTTCATAACATGACATTGTGAAATCTTTCTCAATATGAGATTTTTTTTTATTGGAAAATTACGCGCAGAGCCCAAGTATTCAGTTCGTTATTTTTATTAGATAATACAGTAGTTATGATTCAGATAATGTCCATAAAATGACAGTCTCCAGCATTAAACCAAAATATTAGCCCATACTGCTAGATTGATCCAATGGGTAACGTACTTAAGAAATAAGGTCGCCGGTTTGAATTCTGCCTGCGGCATGGGTGTTGCAATTGTCCAATAGATTTTAATGAGATGTAGGTAGTGTTATATGACTTCAGCAATAGAATCTAATCGCCTTAAAAAAAACTAAATACATACTACTGAGTAGTATACTGTGAACTAGTATGACTTTGTAAATTGCAAATACATAGTTAAAAACCAAACACAAGACTATGAAATATGTAAAACAGAAAGGAATTGGTGTTAGAAATTACTGGAATATAATACATAAATTTGGCAACGATGCTCTGTTTTTTCTTTCTTTTTTTAAAGTCCGGCCAGCCAATTTTTCCCCTGCCCTTGTGTAGTCGACCACCCTCGGAGAAATACTGTGAACGATACTTAATATGTAAACTGTATTTGTATTAAACAATTTTACTTATGTAAATACATGATGCAAAGCACTAACTGGTACATTAGGATAAATATTTTAAAAATAAGAAAATGTAAAATTAACATCCTGTAAGTTTTTACACCATGTAAAACTAACATCGCGTACATTTTACACAATGTAAACTTTCATATAAATTAATGTTAATCATTTGTATGAAATAAAGAATTATATGAAACAAATTACTAAAAACCTCTCTTTTTCCGAATCAAGTGCCTAATAGATCAATAAATATAAAAACACATCTGGACAGAAGTCTTTTTATATTTACTGATTTATTCCACCACCTGATAATAACACAATAATTACATGACTAATGTAAATTAATGACAAACACTAGCTCAACTGTGCACTTATTTATTTAAATACATATATTTACAAATATAAAACAAATTGTTAGGCTTGAGATCCATTGTGAGACCTTCAAGCCAAATTTGAGCACCTCTTTTCTACATATTTACACGAATCGTTGGCAGTTACCAGACAAAAGAGCACCTTTCGCATCACATATCAAAATATACACAAGCAAACACTCCATCCATGCCCCAAAAAAAAAATAAATTAATTAAGTGAAATATATATATATATATATATATATATATATATATATATATATATATATATATATATATATACAGGGTGTTTCAGTTAAACGTTGCAGAACTTCTAAGAGGGGTAGGGTACATCCTGACAACTCGAAATCATATAGCAATGTGGGGTCGGAAATGCTTTCCTGAAGCGGTGTTGTACACAGAAGCACCATAAAGAAAAGAGACCGTAAGTGAGAAATCGTTTTAATAATACATGAAAAGAAGCAAAAGGTACATGGATTAAAGTAAGTGTTCGAAGTTTCTTCAACCTCGTATTACTTTCGCACAGTGGTACCTTGGAAAATGTGCTACAAATCCCCTTTTTCCTGCTGAAGTGTTGTTTTCCGATGAGGCATCCTTCACAAGGGAAGGAATTTTCAACACGCATAACGACCATATCTGGGCGGTCGAGAACCCGCATGCAATACGACGTCGTGCAGCACAGATTCGATTTTCGATCAATGTATGGGCCGGTATTATGGGAGATCACCTCATCGGACCTTACCTGTTACCGTGTCGTCTAACCGGACCTATCTACTTGATCTTTCTGCAGCAAGTATTGCCACAACTTTTGAGAGATGAACAGATTTCTGCATCGACGCAACAGACAATGTGGTTCCAACACGATGGAGCCCCTGCCCATTATAGCGGAGATGTTCGTAACTACCTGGATGTCACATTTGGTCAACAGTGGATCGGACGTGGTGGTCCCGTGCGTTGCCTGCTCGGTCACCTGACCTATCATGTCTTGATTTTTATTTCTGGGGTCATATGAAATCGCTAGTTTATGACACCCCTGTTGACAATGCTGAGGAGCTGGTTGCAAGAATCGCAGTAGCTGCCGAAGAAATTCGAAATTCGCCTGGAGTATTCCAGAATGTTCGGATGTCCATGCGTCGGAGATGTGAGGCGTGCATTGTAGCCCGTGGAAGAAACTTCGAACACTTACTTTAATCCATGTACCTTTTGCTTCTTTTCATGTATTATTAAAACGATTTCTCACTTACGGTCTCTTTTCTTTATGGTGCTTCTGTGTACAACACCGCTTCAGGAAAGCATTTCCGACCCCACATTGCTATATGATTTCGAGTTGTCAGGGTGTACCCTACCCCTCTTAGAAGTTCTGAAACGTTTAATTGAAACACCCTGTATATATATATAGAGAGAATATTATTAGAAAAAGTAAATCAATCCAATAATAATACCATCATGGACCTAATAAAACGCAAAAAAAAAAAAAAAAAAAAAAATATTATTATCGCTTTTTACCGACAATCTAGATGACTTCAACTGGGGCCAACCACCCAGAATGAAGGCAAAAAACGACAAGAAGTTCTCTGTTTCTGTGATGATCAATATATGCTAAGTAATTTAAATCTAAACCAAAATATAAACCAGTATAGGTTAAATATAAATCGAATATAAATAAATCGAATGATGATAAAAATTATGAAATATTAGAATCAAAGGTAAGAAATATAAGTAAAATATAAATGTAAGCATATATTAATCATCATTAACCCGACAGAGAACGTAATTTAATGATTAAAATAAGATTAAATATATAATACATACTACATTTGACCGTATCTAGGATATAATGTAATAGTCGTCAAAATAATGTGTGGTGCCCCCTATGTGATGGATACGGTAAAAATAAATAAATAATTAAATTAACGCAAAGAGAAACATGCAAATAGTAAGAAGAAAAACTAAAGGAGTAGGAATAATAGAACCTGAACTCCACAAAGGCGAAAAATAGTGGTATAGATAAGAAATAGTTTCTCCTACGTCCTCGGATTGTGCCCTAATAATTTCGGAGAAATAAAAATAAAGAGTGTAAGACAGTTTAAAGACATTGCAAGATATAAGTTGTGGCTCGGGTATGCCCGGGATCGCAAACCCGTTCCTATAGTAGGACCCTGAGCTGAATTTGCATGTTATCTCAGCGTGAATTTAAGTAAATTTAACTATATGTATTAAAAAAAAAAAAAAAAAAAAAAATGATACACTGTAATTTGCAAGCCGGTGGGTACAAGTTTTCTACGCCGTAAGACACCAAGAATGCAAAGTGTATCCTATGTACATATATACATGGCACTAAATATGACAATTATATTGAAAATTATATTGAAACAATAGGTTCAGAAAACAAATTTTTGAAATTAATTATGCTTATTGCTTTCCTGAAGTTTCAAAAATTTAAGTAATTTCAATAATAAATTACTTAAATCTACCACGTGATATAATAGTGTAGTCTCAATTGATTAATTATCTACAAACAACCACAATTGTTAACCGCTAAGCCATTTCACAATCATTTATATAAATCATAATGATGATAATCAAATATAAAGCAGCAAATCATTACAATAAAATAGTTTCTTGGTAATGATAAATACGGCTAATGATTTTATTCATTATCGAGATAATTAATTGTAAACTCTTCCAAACTAGGTCGTGACTGATTATGGACAGCGTCTGACTGAGCTGAATGGCCTGGAGCGGAGTGCAGTAGCATAGACTCTTTGAGTTGACCTTGGTTGGAATTCCGGCATAAATATCCTCGAGGAAAAAAAATCCAATTTTCTTTCTTCCTCTCCACTAAAATCTATTTACAACTACCTGATCTAATATTTGATATTCTAACCAAATTTCAAGAAAATATCTTTGTTGATAGCCTAGTTAAAAACTTCGACAACTGATGTCATGCTTTGCATTGATGTTACTTTGTGCGCAAAATAAATAACAATAAATAAATATTTTTTTTGAAATTTGCATTACTACAAAATATTTTAATATTTCCTTGGTATGCATTTCATTATAATCACAAAATTTCAGGGAAATATTCTATAGTTGTCACAAAAGCCGGTTGCTGCTATGACTGTTAGGAAGTAGGAAGTCAAATTAATCAATAATTCGTTGCAGCTTTCGTCTGGGATAAGCATGGTTTAAGAAATTACAAAATCTAGGACTCGCAAATCAGTATAGAAATAAAGACAGCCAAGGTGCAAAATGGGCGCATTATTTGTCTCGTTTATTGTTTTTATCTTCATATGAAATTAGAAAAACTGTTTCGTCTTTGATTTCGGGGGAATTCAACTCCAAAGTGAAGCCATAACGAAATTGGTCGATTTTCCATCCGATGTAGAGAGGACAGTGATTGCATCCATTATGCTATCCTTGAGGGTATGTATGTTGTGTAGTGAAAATACCAGTGATTCCCTTGCTTGTTAGCTTTAAGTTCATATAATACCAACTTCCTAAAACAAACGAGCAGTAAAAGGTGCAAGGGTGCATTTGCAACCCCCAAGAAATTATATATTTGTTTTTCATTTTATTACTATTTTATTTATTTCTTTATTATGGTTGATTTTTTGTATGTGCAGTTAATTATTAACAAGATAAAACACAATTCTTTATATCCTCCAATATGAGTATCCAGATTTTCTGGAAACCTCTGAAAACAACATTCTGTTTTGCAAGGATTAATTAAAGGATTAGTGCATTTCGGGATTAATTAAAGGATTAGTGCACACCGTCCTTAATGGGGTTTAAAGCAGCAGGATTTTTTTTCCCGTGGGCTTTTTTTTTTTTTTTTTTCTTCTGATGGACCCTTTCCCCTGAATTTTTTCCCAAAGGACTTTCTTTCTGCCGGACCAGTTTTTCTAGGATTCATAAACGTATTTCTTAAATAAATCTGTATTTTATTTCTATGATTTTAATGAAATTCGGACTGCTACACAATTTTTTCTGAAAGGGTCCAATTGGAAATCAAGTTGTTACATGCGGACATACAAACAAAGACCAAGGATGTTGCATTTTTTAAAATACAAAAAGGACACCAATTTTTCAAAATGAAATATGGATTTGGAGCATATAACATAATAATTATAAATAAAATCAACTTTTTATTTTTATTTTTAATTAGTTCCATATACTGGAATATGTTTTATTTGTTTTCTCTACGAAAATGTTCAGTACAACGTGTACTCGCTCTTATCGTGCATAAACACCAAAGATGGAGTACATGATGATGTAAGATGTAAAATCTTACAAATTAAATAAAACAAATATGTGGTTTGCTAGAAGTAAGATTAAAATGGAAGAACGTTAGATTTAGTGATGGGATAGTTTAAGCGTGAGAATTAGGAATAGTAGCAAAGGGGTAAACTATCAATTCCCATAATACGAGAGCAAACAGGGACAGTAGGATTAGGTAAAGGGATGCAATTTGAGAATAGGCGTGAAAAGGGTTGCTTGAGAACGAACAATAGGACGGGAGACGGGATTAGACGAAAAGCCTCCTTTGATCTATGACACCGTTAGACCAAAACAGGAAGTGAGTGGATGCCCAGGGTTCGGGTCACAATTAAACGGCGTCAGGCTGATGGAAACTTTGAGTGTTGGGATACTTGTAGAAAGAAAGGTGTGAAACGAAAACGAGTGTTTGCGGAGGTTGCCGGTGGACACGAAAGGGCCATACTGCTTGTGAGAAAAAAAAATAAGAAAGTTTGAGAAAAGTTTGCATGCTGGGAAGACAGCTTGGGAGAATTGTGCTGGCAAATGGAAAGGAACGTAAATTTAAACAGAGGGGGAGAATTGGTTAGAGTCCTTGGGGGAGGATTGGTTGGAGTCCTTGGGGGAGGCGGGCCAAACTTGAAGGGAAGTATAAAGTTCGGGAACAAAAAGAGAGAGTATGCGAAAAAGCAGGAGAGAAAGAGTTGAGTCTGTGAAAAAGCAGGGGAGAAAGAGTTGAGTGTGCGAAAAAGCAGGGGAGAAAGAGTTGAGTGGAAATATAGTGACGAGATAGAGTCGAAGAGGGGAGTCGAAGTGAGTTAATTGGAAATGTAAGGGTCTGAGAAAAAGGGATGAACATGTAAGGGGTAGTTAAAGGGAGTTCGTTAAACAGTAAGAATGAAAGAAGAAGATTTACAGAGATGACTAAGTCCACCGAGGAAGACGATAATATCCTAGAAATAGCCCAGGAAGCAGAGAGTAGCAGCCCTGGAAACAGAAAGTAGCAGTCTTGAAAAGCAGAGAGTAGCAGCCCTGGAAGCAGAAAGTAGTAGTCCTGAAAAGCAGGATAGTAGCCCTGGATGCAGTAAGAAATAGCTCTGGATGGTGGAAGATAGCAGCCCTGAATGAGGAAGAAGTAGAAGGCCCTTACGAAAACATCCCGCCAGAATATAGAAGTGCCAAGTTAGAATAAGCACACTATAGATTATTAGAAGGACTATAGGGTTGTTTTGTTTGTTTGTTATTTGGTTTTTAGGAGCATTAGCAACTAAGGCCATATTGCTCCGGGATATGCGGTGGTCATTCCCTGACCTTTCCGCATCCTCCATATTTGGTGGCTCACGGGCTCGAACCCCGGTCTAATCAAGAAGCGTGTGCTACGCAATGCTGCTCCTTCCCACCTGGCTACGGAGGCTCTCACTATAGGGAGATAATAAGAAAATTAAAGAGGAAGGTCATATGATTAATATACCCTAAGATATATAGATGTAGCTGAGTTGAGTATTGTTATTAGAACGTAGTAATGAACAGAGAAATAGACGGAGATAGTCAAATTAAATATGAATGAACGGATGTAAAGTAGCTATATTAGATGGGTTAAATCAAAGAGATAATTAAGGTGAATACTAGCATATAAGATGATCCAAATGTGTTATGGCGACTAAGACAGAAAGGGTTTTGTGTTCAGTGCAGGTATAAAACAGATAATTAGGATAAATACTAGCATATAAGGTGGTTCCAATTGTATTATGGTAACTAAGCCAGAGAAAAGGTTTTGTGTTTAGTGCAGCTATAAATTAAATTGTATAAGAATGTCGAATAAGGAAATGAGTGTGATCATTATACATTAGAGATCAGTATACATTAGAGAAGCTATAATAATGGAGATTCATGGAAGGTATTAAGTATCCATGTTCTAACTAAACGATGTATATGAATATCAATTAATATAACGGAACAGTTCATTTAATGTACCATATATGTTGTGTTATCTTACCATATAATGTGCATAATTATCTTTAACTTCATTTCATGTATATATATGTAATAAAGAATTGTATACAGCCTTTAATGAAGTCAATTTGAATACACAAGCCTAGTCCGAAGGAGGAATTTTACTTAAGTTTAGCTTAGCGACAAAGCACAAGCCATTTTTTTCTCTTCAAATGTCTTAAAAATAATAATAATTATGCTTAAAGACATTAAACTCAAATCGTATATTATTATAATAATAATAATATACGATAATCGTGTCAACCACTGGTATGGTGCCAAAGACCCTACATAACAGTCTTGCAGCAATAGGTCTCCCAGCGAACACCTACAAGGAACTCCAGAAAGTCGCAATCCTGAACACCTGTAGGATAGTCAGAGAGTTCCTCGACCAACAGTAACATCAGCCATAACAACAACCACCCTGTGTACTTGGTAGGAATACCCATCACGAGGTGAAACCCCAATCAGGGAGAAATAATATAAGAGCAATAATAATAAATAAATAAATAAAATAAAATGACAATAAAAAAAATAAACATTGGTCTTCGGTTGGCAAATACTTTTACTGAACTCTTCTTGACCTACAGATTTTCTATGCAAATAATTCACAATTACAAATTTTCAACTTTATCATTTTTACATCCCCTTGTGGGTAGCACAGTTGGTAGGATCGCGGTCCTCCCCACACTGCGTGGAAAAGACCGGAGTTCGATTTCCCTAGACGACGGGAGGAATTTGTATGTGCCTTTTTCACAGCGTGGCTCTGTTAGTCTGTCTCAGGCGAGGGTAGCATGGTTTTTTCTCCTGGAAACTCTGGTTTTTCGTCCAGCAACAGAAAATCGACCACAGAACACACGCAATTTGCAGACAATATACAAGGAGCAATATGACCTAGTCCCTGATGCCTCTAATTATTATTATTATTAGCCATATGATGCAAGGAAGGCTGAGGCTTATGCTGCATCAGCCAAAAAAAATTCCCGAGTTACCCCTAAGAGAGAGAGAGAGAGAGAGAGAGAGAGAGAGAGAGAGAGAGAGAGAGAGAGAGAGAGAGAAAAGTAGAAAGGAATCACCAAGAAAGAGAATAATGATCATAACCGGCTCAGGACCCTGGGTGTGCCAAGCCCAAGCTTTTACATTTGTATATTGATTATTGTTTTTCCATTCTTATGATTGATCTAGCTTCCACCATAACAAGCTTGAATTATCTGATTAGATTCCTCTCGTAGGATATATATATATTAATAGTTATATTAGTGATAAAAAAGGAAAGAAAGAAAGTTAAAAAGACAATAACTAATATTTATGGGTTAATGCGGTTGCAAGCAATCATGCAATACACCCATAATGTCTACAGAATATTATTAGAAAAAGTAAATCAATCCGGAGATGAACTTTCGTTCAGGTGCCGTCCTACATAAGATACTATACTATACATGAAATTACTTAAATCTAATTACTTAAATCTTATAGTTTGAACTATAAGGCTACAACAATTGTTTAAGTGGTTGACATTAAGGTGTTTAAATCGTTCAAATTATTACCCTAGCCTGGGACCAACTAATTCAGCCACCTTGCGAAAAAGGCCCTAAAAATTCCTCACATCATCGACGGGAGTCGAACTGGAGTACTGTATTTTCCACCCGGTGTGGGGATGACTGCGATTCTACTAACTGTGCTACACACGACGGCAATTATTCTGTAATCCAAAGTTGAAACTAAGCAAGTGCAACCCATCGGTAACTTCTACAACTTTAATTAATTATTTAACATACTTTAATAGAATTTTGTAAAACTTTCTAGACAATTGTACCTAAAACGAATGTTTTAACCCCCCCCCATAGGCCTGAAGACGGGAAAAATTAGTTCCCGAAACGTAGCCAGATTGTTTAAGTGTTTGGAAATCTTGATAGACTGATTATTCTTGATTCCAAAATTACAGGAATATACTGTTATGCGTGATTTCCTCCAGTTTCCCCCTCTTTGAGGAACTCTTTTTAGTAAATATGGTATTTTTATGCTTGCTGTTAAAGATATTACAACGAATTATGCTTACGTAGTCAGGCTTAAGGGGAAGAAACAAATTTAAGCTGTTAATATTTTATTAATTGTTCTCTTTCATCCTCCCTCCCCTCCCCTCCCTTCCATGAATTTCATATGACATTCCGATAGCTTTGCTTGAGGGGCTCCAGGTCTATTAGCGCCCAGTACGAGATTTTTTGGTGTGCCCTCTCCGACTTGAAGTTTACAGCAAATCAACGAATTTTCGGGGAATTTTGCGTCCCCGAAATTTTGGCGCCATGTTCGAGAGAGCCGCTCGATCGTGCCTTAAGCCGGCCCTGCTCGAGGCAAAACAAATCGATTTTGCTTTGACCTAACAGGAAGTTTCAGGTATTGGGTATCCCACATCACGATACAACTTTTTGAAGTCTCGTAACTGGTACGCATGCTGTTCATTCAAAGACACCATGGTTGTTTTTTTTAAACCAATTAGTAACATGTGTCTTTTTATCGTTTGACGGAAGTGAAAGTTAGAGGAAGAGTGTGCTCTGCACGTGCAAGGTATGTTCCGTTTAAAATGTAGCCCAACGAACAACACGAAAAATAACAGACGTCTTTAGTTTGTCTCCATGCTTGAAAGTGGGTCATGGGGTTTCGTACGAGCTTGCTTTCTAGGGATGTTGCTGTCACTACAATTTGATAAATAGAAAAGTATATGGGTCAAGTGTGCATTTTTCTCTTTTCCGGCCTTGTTGACCTTAACGGAAATGCAGTCAGCGAGATAGGCATAACAGTTTGTTCGCAGAAATTTAACCAAACCTCACATTCGTTAAAAATGTCATTAACCTACAGTGTCTATTATAATTAAATAATTACTTAGTTGTATTTGGAAATTTTGTCGTAGGTGGAAAGTATGATTTGCCAGCGTTTCATTTCCTCTTTTTAAAAGAAGAAAAATTCCATCCATATTTGCGTAGAGGAAATTCAGAGAGCGCCTCGAAGTCGTAAGGAAAGAATATTCGGTTGAACTCCAGATTATGGGTTCACTGCGTTGTGGACATGGCCAAATTCGGGTAGAATTCGAGCAAAAGAAGTGTGGGTTTTTTTAAATAGACTTTCGTGTTTGGATAGTGAAAAAAGGTTAAAAAGGAATTACACACACAGTAATTCGGGACGGATTCAAGCAAAAGAAGCTACTTCCTCCGGACGTGTACCCATAATTTAGAGTACAGCCTAATCTTCTGGTCTGGATTTAAAGTCTATAGTAGTACTATATCTTTTAGCCATGATCTGCGCTCTAATATTAGTCTCTCATAACCGCCATAATTCAAATCTCATAGAGCTGAAGAACACCAGAAATTTTTACCGATCACTGAGCTAATCTGTCTTAGGCGGAATTTAGATTTCTCTCACTACTTTTTTTTTTTTTTTTTTTTAGCTAAAGGGTTAAAGATTTTTAACCCTTTAGCTAAAAAAAAGGGTTAAAGGGTTACGGATAAATTTTACATTTGCGATTAACGCGTTCCCGACAAATAAAATGAAGTAAAAAAGTATTAGAAAATCTAAAAATACGTATTAGAAAATCACTTTGACCCCAGCTGTTTCTAAAATGCCCCTGTCTTCCTGCTAAATTGTTTTAAATTAAAGATGGCTATTAAAAGTTGGATTAAGGCCATGAACCTGTAGCGTCCATGTCCTTTCCCTTTTCCCTCAAGTGAAAAACTTATGTAACAGGTTATCTTTAGAACGGGAGAAGTAAATCATGAAGAATTGAAATATTTGATGAGACAGGTCACTAACTGAACAATTCATTAACCTGGAGACTTTTTTTTTTTTTAATACTGTATATTAAAACCCAGCTGCTTTCAGCAATCTGCGCTAGTTGGTTAGTTCCTAGTGTGTTAGTAGGACGTCTGTTTACAAAACCAAACCTGTATCCAAACAGGAAGTTATTTACAAGTACTATCAATTTAGTTACCCCATAACTCTTATCTGAGGCTGCCCAACATTCTGTATGAAATAACGTTGTGCTAAGTAATGCATACTAATGAGATCGGAAATGCTGAAAGAATAAAAAAGAGTAATAGTCATTGGAATTGCTCATATTTAATCTCAGTCAAGTAATCAGCAAAAAAAAAAAAAAAAAAAAGACTCTATTAGATTTAATTCCAAAATGCGGAATAGTTGTCGTTCACTTTTTTGTTTTCGTTTTGTTTCCAGTTTTTTTTGGTACCTAATTAAAGCACCACTATCTACGTACCGAAATATTAGAATTCAATTAATTGTCGGTTAGTCTTCCATTAAGAACATAAACTAGTGGCAATACTCCAAACTGATGCTGAAACTATTAACACGCGTTGTAATATTTAGTAAAGGAATCAGTTAAAGCACGTTAATTAAGCAGTCAAGTTCTTGTAATTATATAAATATCTAGGATGATGGGGAAAAAAAGAAGTAAAGTTTACTGTTGCTAACTTCAATATCGCTGGGGTAATATTTTCCATTTGCGAGGTTCTGTGGGCATATAATCAATATTGTGGTATTTTATAAATTTTACGTAATACAGATAATCTATAATAGCTGGAAATAGAGTAGTTAGTAATAGACCAGTGGTTTCCAAACTACTGAGATCTACGGACCCTTTCAAAAATCAAAAAAGCTTACAGACCCCTTCAAAAATCAAAAAAAGTTTGCAGACCCCTATATATATCCACTGCCCTGCCATTAATATCCGGAAACCTGCCTTTAGACAAAAAAAAAAAAAAAAAAAAAGAAAAAAAGAAAAAAAAAGAGCTTTTATTGTGTCGTTTAATATTTTGTGCTGAAACCTTTTACTTTTATGACGGCCTTCAATCTTCTCGTCATACTCTCAACCAGCTTTTTATAAATGTCAGGTGATATGTTCCTCCACTCGGCCTTTAACGCAGCCATCAATTCGGCCTTGTTCTTTGGGCGATCTCGACGTGCACGTACCCGACGATCCAGTACATCCCAAAGATGCTCGATAAGGTTCAGATCAGTACACTGGGCTGGCCAATACAACCTTTCCACACCCATGTCCTCAAACCACTCTGTTACGACCCGAGCAATATGGCATGGCGCGTTGTCTTGCTGATACAGGTATGGGCCTTCCCCAAAGTATTGCGATAATGTTAGAAGTGCATAATTGTCCAGGCTGTCCTAGTATTGCATAGCATTCATGGTTTTGTCGATAACGACTAATGGATCCAAGCCAAACCACGAAAGGAGCTCCATACCATGACACTGCCTCCAACAAACTTCATTGTTGGGAGAATACAATTAGGAAGGAAATGTTCCCCTGGCATTCGCCACACCCAGGAGCGGCCGTCAGACTGGTAGAGTGCGAACCTCGACTCGTCTTTCCATAGGACTGTTTTCCATAGCTCTACAGTCCAGGATTCGCGCTTCTTGCACCATGTCAATCGGCATCTAGCATTTGTTGAGGTGATCAGTTCTGTTAAACTGTTGAGGTAATTCTATTGAACGTGTCATCTTGCATGCCGACTTTTACAATTGTCTGTTCGAAGCCCAGTGTGCATATTTATAACAGGTTCTGTGACGTGTTACATGCATAGGACCTGTTTCCCCATCTATGGAAGGATGTCCGGATATTAATGGTAGCGCAGTGTATATACATATATGCAGAGCCGGCCCGTCCATTAGGCGAACCTAGGCGGTCGCATAGGGCGTAAAGGTCCTAGGGGCGCATCCCAACAAAATGTAATTTTTTTAGTGGTTTAAAAAAATAATAATTATTTAAATTAACCCGATTCGCATCAATAAAAGTTTATTTTGTGATAATGTTCCATGTCGTATTCGTGCACTGTATCGTTATTATCACATCATACAATAAATCATAATAATATACAGCAAGTACATCATACCACCCATTCATCTGTCTATCCATTCAGCTATAAATATTATAAATGAATGGGTGTGAATAGGTAAGCTTGTTGGTAGGCAAGATGATGGATAGATAGGCGGATGGATGTTCAGATTACAACTGGGGCGCATGAAACCCTTGCGCTGGCTCTGCATATATGTATATACAGTATATATATTTATCTGTGTGTATATATACACTGTGCTGCCACTTAATTAGGTATACCCCTGCTGTGCACACATGGTTTGTCCCACAACGTTGCAAACCACATGACCACAGTTATAGATATAAATGCAGCAGAACAACTTTCTAGTATCAGTTAAGCGTAAAAACCGTAGCAAGAATGGGAAAAGGAGTGATCTAACGGACTTCGAACGTGACATGGTAGTAAAATAAATAAATTAATTAAAGTAGGTGCAATACGTGCTGGACAAAGCATCTCTGAAACGGCAGTTCTCCTGAACTTTTCACGCACCACAATTTCAAGGGTGTATCGAGAATGGTGCAACGAAGAGAAAACATCCTCTCAAAGGCATCCTGTGGAAGAAAATCGCTTGTTGATGAGAGAGGTCAGAGGAGGATGGCTAGAATTGTGCAAGCAAACAGACGGACCACAATGTCGCACATCACGTCAGAATACAACTTTGGTGCTCAGAACAAAATATCGCAACGGACCACTAGTCGCACTTTGACGTGAATGGCTACAACAGCGGACGGCCACATTGCGTACCTTTGTTATCAACGAAGAACAAGAGAGCACGACTCTTGTGGGCACAGCAACACCAGCACTGGATTATCGAGGATTAGAAAACAGTTGCTTGGCCTGACGAGTCGAAGTTCCTAGTGCATCATATTGATGGAAGGCTCAGAATTTGGCAAAAACAACATGAATCCATGGACCCGTCATGTCTTACGACTACTATGCAAGGTGGTGGGGCAGTGTTATGGTGTGAGGAATGTTTTCTTGGCACACGTTGGGTCCATTGATACCCACAGATTCACGTCTGAATGCCACATCGTAGCTAAACATCGTTGCTGACCAAGTGCATCCGTTCAATTTGATAGTTTATCCTCAGTCAGATGGTTACTTCCAACAGAATAATGCGCCGGTGCACAAACCCCGAATCACTATGGAATGGTTCCAGGAATATGACAATGACTTTTCTTTGCTGCAGTGACCCGCTCAGTCCATGGATCTCAATCCTATTAAACATCTTTGGGATGAGCTGGAAAAGGCTGTTCGCTGCAGGCCTATACCTCCGTCGAATCTCAAGGAACTGCGTGACACTCATGTCTCCATTTCTGCACAACTTTTTCAGCATCTTGTTCAATCCGTGCCTAGACAAATACAGGCCGTTTTGAAGGCTAAAGGAGTCTCAACACGCTACTAGGTAGGTGTACTCAATAAAGTGGCAGCACAGTGTATATGTATGAACATTGAGTTTTCTGAAAAGAAAATTCAGTTTTATGTTTAACACAACTCAACTTTATTCTTATTTTTACATAAATATATTATAATAACTATATTTATCATCAATTTGCTATGCATAGAACAAATAATTCGACCAGTTCAAAAGGGCCCGTTTCGCAGATCCCGTGGAACTGGCAGGGGTCTGCGGACCCCAGTTTGGGAAACGATAGAGTGTATGTTCACGGCGAAATTTCCGAATCAAGGCTTTACTGCAAGTGTGTGTGCAGATCAGCTGTAACTGGCCTTATCGCCACAAGAGATGGTTTTTTTGTGTGGTAGGTGCAGAGTGTGTGTGAGGAAATTTAGTATTTTGTTGGATGAATTTGCCTGTTTGAAGAAAAGGGTTGCTGAATTTTTTCTTTGAGCACGCAATATGTATCTGGCTACAGGGCGAATACCACGATATTGTTGTACACTTTGGCACAAAAAGTGATATTGTTGTGGACTTTGGCACAAAAATATTACGTATAGTCATTGGGTTCTACTTCACAAGCATAAGGTGATGTTAGAAAAAGTCGCGAATTAGGGTTGAATTTGAAAGTGTCTGTAATTTGTAACTGACAGAGGAAAGTTAAAATTAAAATTAATATCTTTATTGCAGGCAGTAAATGGTTACATGATTGCCTAATGCAATGATACCCATAACAGCGACAATGCTAGGGGTTTAACAAAAAGTAACTAATACAGGAAAAATTACAAAACCCATATATTAAAACATAAAACGTATAATTACATATTTTACATAATAAAATTAATATTAACATAGGCAATGGAAGAACATGAAAAGACGATAGCAGTCACTCGGCTGAAGGCGAAAGTTGTTCCCTGATGATGCGTCTTCTGTAGGATTTGTCCTCTATGTACTTTTTGTAGTCCATATCCATCTCCTGGACGTTGTGGAGCATCTCCATGGGGCAGGAATCTATCGCCTAGCCTGAGCCTCCACGCCACAAACTGTAGAGAGGAGAGGGGGGGGGGGTCCTTCAGTTGAACATCTGCCAAAAACTTGCCATATTGACTTCACCAGCTATCATTTTAATTGACATGAGCAAGAGGAGGGCGAATATCCGTTTGGTGACTTTTCTGTAATTTAAAAGTTAGGTGATATTAGTATTAGTATTAGTAACGGCCGCATGGTGCAAGAAAGCCTATGGCTTATGCTGCACCAGCCAAAAAAAAAATAAAAAATAAAAAATAAAAAATAAATAAAAAAAATAAATAAATAAAAAATAAATAAATAACTAAATAATAATAATTAATTAAAAAAAGGAAATTAATCCTATCATCCTATGCGCTTCCCTTACCCGAAAGTACTATCCAGATGACCTTTGAATTTCCCCAAACTGTCGGCCTCTACCACCCATGTAGGCAACTTATTCCAGTAATTTATAACTCGCTGGCTAAAATAAAACTTCCTGCAGTCCAATCTAAACATTTCCCCCCGTAACTTGAATTTATGCCCCCTAGTTCTAGCATCATTTATAATCTTGAAAATTTTGTCCTCATTCATTTTACTGATGCCTCTCAGAGCCTTAAACACCTCAATCAAATCTCCTCTAAGGTGTCTCGTTTCCAAACTCTGCAACCCACATATTCGAAGTCTTTCTTCATGAGGACGCCCTTTTGCCGATCTCACCAGGCGAGTTACCCTTCTTTGCACCCTTTCAAGAAGCTCGATGTCTTTCTTTAGGTGCGGTCTCCATACTTGAACACAGTATTCCAAGTGTGGTCTAACATAAGCCTTATATAATGGGATTATCACGTCTCTATCTCTACTTGCAAAAGTTCGATAGATCATCGATAGGACACCATGGGCCTTCCTTGCAACCTGTTTACAATGCTCAGAGAATTTCATGTCTGACCGTATCGTAACATCCAAGTCCCTTTCCTCCAGTACTGGGTTTAGTTGAACTCCACCAAGTGAATAAGTTTTTTTGGGATTACTGTTTCCCAGGTGTAATACCTTACACTTTGTTGGATTAAAGCACAGCTGCCATTTTTCTGACCATTCCTGAAGTCTATCTAGGTCTCTCTGAAGAAGCTCAGCTTGACAGTGATCATTAACTACTCTACCAATTTTAACATCATCTGCAAATTTAGACATCACGCCCTCTATCCCTTCATCAATGTCGTTTATGAAAATTAAAAACAACAATGGTCCTAATACTGATCCTAGGGGAACCCCACTTCTTACATCAACCCAATCTGAGGAATAGCCATTTATCACAACCCTTTGCCTCCTGCCCTGAAGCCATCCTTCTATCCATCTAAGGATTTTCCCAGTGATTCCAACCTGTTCCAGCTTATAAAGCAACCGCTCATGTGGGACTGAGTCAAAAGCTTTGCTAAAATCTAAATAAACAATGTCGAAATTATTCCCTAAATCCAGCTCGTGAGTGACCCTTTCGAAATAACGAACCAGATTTGTTAAACATGATTTTCCCTTTACAAAACCATGCTGAGTATCCTTGAGAATTTCAATTCGATCCAAATGATCCTGAATTCCACCCTTGATCATTGCCTCCATGATTTTCCCTACTACTGAAGTCAGACTGACAGGTCGATAATTTCCAACTTCACTTTTAGAGCCACCCTTATGTATGGGAGATACATTTTTACTTTTCCAATCCAAGGGAATCTCCCCAGAGTCTAGTGATGCTCGCATAATTAGCCTCAATGGTTCAATGCACTCGCTTGCCGCCTCTCTTAAGATAGGGTATATTCCATCAACTCCAGGAGCCTTACTGGTCTGTAGGCTCGAAAGTTTTTTCATTAAATAATCTTGCGAAATTTCAATATCATTAATTACATATTTTTTAACTTCGCTCCCACAATTTCCCATTGCCACAAAAGGCTTTTCATTTGTAAATATCGATGCAAAATAACTGTTGAGTTCATCTGCAACGGCAGCTGGTGTATTTATTACTATTCCCTTTCCCTTACGTAAAGGTCCGATCTGGTTTGTCCTGCTCTTCTTGGCATTTATATATGTGAAGAATTCTTTATCCCCCCCCCCCCCTCTTTGCTCTGTTTGCTAGTGATTTCTCATAAATTGCCTTTGCCTGTCGAACCTTTTCTGTGGCTCTATTACACATCACCTTGTAGCTGTTATAGGCTTCAGTACTTTTTATTGCTCTGTAACCTTTCCATGCCACCTTTTTCTGCTCAAGTAATGTGGCAACTTCACTATTCATCCAACTTGGAACCCTTCTCGTGGAGTATTTTTTTAATGGTATATACGCATTCAAGGCATCTGTGATTAATGTTTTAAAAGCGTACCACAGTTCAATTGTATTCATTCTCTGCGCGATATCTACCCAGTTAATAGAGGCCATGTAGTACCTTAAGGCATCGTAATTTCCTTTTGTGAAATTAAAACCCATTCCTTTGCCTTTTACTTCTGCTACCTCTCTCGTCATCATCCACCGTAGAACTCCGTGATCACTTCCTGCTACTGGTTCCTCTACTGTCAGCCCTGTTATGTCATCTGATTCATGTGTGATGATGAGGTCTAGGATATTCTTTTCTCTAGTACTTTCCCTGACATGTTGATACAAATAACAGTCATCTAGTTGATTTAAAAATTTTGTTCCCCATGTCGAGTTTCCTTCCCATTTACTCCAATCAATTAGAGGCAAATTGAAATCACCCATAATAAGGCATTGACGCTTACGCATATCTGAAGTATGTGTGAGTGGTGGCAGTTTATGCTTGAAGAGGACCTACTGAAGAAGCCAGTACTCATCAGATGCAATGGGTTTCAGCGTGGTTTTCGTTGCCGACGCCCAGATTTCTGAACCGTAGGTGATGACTAGCTGCAGAAACCGGTATATATATTGGAGCGTGAACTCAGGCTCACGCTTTATAACATGAAGGAGGTGTTGTTTGGCAAGCCATCTGGATCAGCAGAGCTTGTTGTGAATATCTGCAACATGGTGTTTGAAACTGAGTTTGGGGTCGAAGATAATGCCGAGATCTCTGTGCTTGGTTACTGGGGTGATGGGGGTTCCGTGGATTTCCAGGTTTAGTTGCGTTGAGTTTGATTTGAGTGAGAATATCATTTGTGCAGATTTGTTTGGATTTAACTTAAGAGAAAACTGTGCCAAGTATGTAATCAGATTTTTTAGGCTGTTAATTATGGTTTCAGAAACAGAATCGATCGGGCGGTCCCGTGTATCCGACAGAGGAGCTTCAAGTTGTCTGCATAAGTGATAAATTCTGTTTGCTGGCACAGGAATGGGTGGATGGCAGCCCTAAAGAGGAAACATTGGGAAACACCTACACAAACTTTCCTTCTGAATGATTTTTTATTCACAGTCAGGTGAAGGACCCTGGTCGTAAGTAGCGACTTCAAGAATTCCAGTATATTGCCTTTTATCTGGTATCCCTCCTCACAAAGTTGCAGGAGGAGCTGGATGTCTATGCTGTCGAATGCAGATGGATATTCAGATAAACAATTGTCATCTCAGCCCTATCTTGTTGAGCCCCCAGAATGGTGTTGGTGGTTTGCAGCAGGTTGGTAATGGTAGACCTGTGTTTCAAGGCATAGGTGATTGGTTAATGACTTCGGAGAGACATGAGGCTTTCATTATTGGCCTGAATTGTGAAACTGAGGTCGCTCCTTGTGTTTTGGGGATTGGTCGGACAATATATTGGTTCCAGGGTGTTGGGAAACTTTGTGTTGTGAGGATTCCATTAAAGATTCCTAGGAGTGCATCAATGATGAAAACACTAACGCTCTTAAGGATGAATTGTGGGATCCCATCATATCTGGTGCAAGGTGTTGGTTGGATATCATTGATGACCTGGATAAGCTCTCTTTTTATGATGATGATGGAAGCGAGGACATCTCGCTGACAACTGTTGTGAATGCTCTTGAGGTCTGACGCTGACTGCTTAAACCTTGTAATGTAGTCTAGCCATTCGATCGGATTAAGTCATTGAGGGAATTCATCATTTCTTGCCTTAAACTGTGCCTTCCGGATCTTGATTGTTTTGTCGATGTAGGCTCTCATGGCTTTAGATTTGCTTCTATTGAACTGGGCACGGGCTCTTGAGTATGCAATCCTGTCTAGCGGGTCTGATGGTGCTTTCCATTTTGCATGTAGCCTTTGTTTATTCTGAAATTTAAGGCTGAGCTCTTGGGTCCACCATGTTTTGCTCCGACAGGAGATTGAAACTGTTTTTGACACTGCAGTTCGAGCAATAGACTGCAGCCAGTGGTAAGAAAGTGCAGCCCGAGCTGTGGATGACATTGGTCATCCACAGCTCGGGCTGTGGATGACCAATCATCCACAGCTGTCAGTCAATTTGGCTCTGAAAAGATTCTGAAACGCTCGTGGATTAGAATTTTAAACCAACATGGCCAGTTTTTGTTAACATAATGGACTGTTTTAATATACTTGAATAGAAGAGGTTCAAGAATATTTTCTGATGCTATCGAGTCATCACCTAGTTTTTCCAATCCCTCCTTGTAGGGCATTGAAAACTGTTATATTGGAGAGAGAGAGATTAGATTGGAGAACGATAGCTATAAGCAGAGGTAGGATTGATTCCTGCATTGCCTTTGTTGTGATATATAGTAACATGAAAAAGCAAGATGAGGGATTACGATGCCTGAGGAGGATCCACATGGGACTAGCAATTACACTAATGCTAAAGTACAATGAATAAATATGAAGAGTTTGAAGTATTGATTAAATGTCAAATGCTAATGTTATAGGTATAACAGAATATCGAGGACGTAGAATTCGAATATGGTGATTATAACGTGTACAGAAAGGACTACTTCTTTTGGACTTTGGATATAGACTTTAAAACAATATGACTAGACTAATAGACACCGGTCGCCAGTGAAATATTCAGAGGTATCATAAACACTGGGAAAACAAATAACAGTTTGAATCTGTTATTACAGGACAAATGACTGTGATGAGTATAATGAACAACTATAAAGACAGCAGAACAACAAATCATGATACCTTATTGCGTACCCACTTTAGTTGGTCACCTCTCTGGCAACGTATCAGAAATATCCATTTGTGCAACAGGAGTCGAGTCATAGCGCGATTTGAACTCACCGTCTTATGCGTTACTGTGCATATGTGGTCTTGCACAAGTAATCGGCATTATAAAAGTATAAACGGAGGAAGCGGCATCTTTATCAGAGAGGAAAATCTGGACATAATCACGAAAACTATATTCAACTTTATTCGACATTTTGATTAAGAAGCATTAAATGATAATTTCAGCCCACCTTTCAAGTAAGCATGCTAGTGCAGCAACAGGATTTTCAGAATGATTCATAAAACGGATTCGAAGTCAAGAAATGGTAAAACGTTCTCCAAGCTTCTTATTGCTCAAGAGACGTTGTGAATCTCCCTTCTTAAGGAGTTGGAATTTTTTTTTTTTTGGAAGAAATTTCAAAACGGAAAATTTTAATGGAAAGATATGACGTCACATAAGAGAACAAAATATTTACTGGAAAATAACGAATAAAAATAAAATATTTTTCATTATGAAATAAGGTTTATGTTTCGTAAAACTCGTAGTTAAAGTATTATAAAGATTTTATTGTTGAAAAAGTTTATATACTGTATATATATATATATATATATATATTTTTTTTTTATTATTATTTTTTTATGTCTAACTGTTATTATTATGAGTTTTGTAATCTTCTTGTTATGTAATAGGTTCGAAATGGAAAAGGCTACGCAGCGGAAAACTAAAGCTTGTTAATAAAATATTTTTAACGATTACCCAGAACTCTGCTTTAGTTTCCCCCTTTAGAATATCTTGGGACTTCCTCCCCCCCGGGTATATTAATTAATCAAAAAAAAACTCTGTGCGTTAGACATGGTATTGAAAACGTTGCATGAGGTGTCAGACGCATTCGAGCAACAGCGCTAAGTTGAAGAGAGTTTTCTTTTTGAAGTGAACATGGAAAATTTTTGCTGACTTTTCAAAGGGAAGCGTAGTTGATAAAAAAAAAAAAAAAAAAAAAAAAAATTGGCAATTTCCTCAATTTAGCTAAAGTTTATTAACGTGATTTTGGACATCGATAAATATTATTAATAATAGTAATAGTAATGGTAATGGAGGCATGTGATGCAAGAAAGTAAGCGCATGAGCTTATGAAGCATCAGCCAAAAAAAAAAAAAAAAAAAGAATTTCACACATTCATTTCCTCTAAATGTTGGTCTAAACAAGCATTACCAGAACCTCCCAGTAACAATATGTGAAAGAACATAAAAGTTACAAATACATTACAAAGAATAAAAAATAAATATTAAACAACAATAATCTTAAAATTAATAGTTAATTAAAATTATTAATTAATTAGGAAATGTCGCTAATTATTAATTAGCAATATTACAACCAATTCATTGTAAAAATGGGTATTTCTTTTATATCCAAGCGTTTCATTAATCAGATCATTCATCTATTTTCAATAATCTGTTCTGTATTGGAGCGAAAACATAAGATGCCTTATTTAAATATCGCAGTATATTCAGTGAAAGTGAGGGAAGAAACATAGTATTAGAACATTTACTATGAATAATGTTATGAATGGTTAGTCCAATAGTTAATCTTTTTATAATTAATGGCCGAAGGTTATATAAATGGTTAAATAAAAATTGCAAGTTCCAATAATGGTAATACTAATGAAGTGTACAAAAAATTTTGGCAGCTTAGAACTTTTAGGTGAACATGCATATTAAAAATAAATTCCAATATATGTGGATGTCGAAAAGTGATAAACATTAGCAAATATTTATTTATGCTATCGTCGTCAAAAATTAAATCAGGGTTTTGGGGTTTGTTGAATGAAAAACAAACTCGCTGAAGTGAAAGTGCTTTTTTTCATTTAATTTAACTTTCATTTTAAGTTTGTGTGTTATTCCGTTTTAAGTAATATACAATAGTCTGACGTTTTAATAATAAAGATATTTTTCCAATAAGGCAGTCTTAATTTTTTTTTTTTTTTTTTTTTTTTTTGATGTGCTATGTTAATCTGGAAAGGGAGGAAGAGTTTGCCATTCAAAAGATTCCGTTATATTTTGAGCATTTGACTTTTTTGTTTTAAATCTGTTTTTTACATCTAGATTATTGTAATAATTACAAATTTGTGTATCTCGCAGGATACTGAGCAGGTGAGTAAAAGTAGGGCCGTGAACAACGTGACCAGAGCTGTAGGCAAAATTTGTGATTCACGGGCAATTGTGCGTGTGTTTTTTTTTCCCATTGCCCAATGTGAGCCACCGGTTCTAGTAGAAAAGGTAAATGTTATGCTTCAGGCAATTTCACCGGTGCCATGCCTGTGTAAGTGGAATTGGCAAACTCCTATGTAATAGGATCTTGACACTAGCAATTTCTATTGGAAAAAAAATTCTTGACAGTCTAAGAATGTTAATGATACCAAAGAGGCCAGTGAATTGCAGTGGAGCTATCGTTATACCTTTGGCTAACCAGATTTTCACGAATGAAAACTGTGACAAAACGAATTCTAAAGATGGAAAAACCGAGACTAAACACACCTTGAGAAAAAAAAAAAAAAAGAAAAATCAGAATACTTTCGGGACAAAGTTAGTAACGAATGTAATTTTATCTCTCTGACTTTTCTAGAGCACCTAATATTATTTCACAAAACAGTGCACAGACCGAGATATAATTTTGTTCTTTCTTCAATCTCAAAAAATTTCACTCCAGGTACAATTATAACATTGCATATAAGAAAACATTAATTACAGGAACACAGAAAAACCAAACTACATTTTACAAACAAGATTCAATAAGTCACAAAGTAAGAGGAGAGGAAGGAATCGGTAAAAATCCCTTGTCCTGTTGCTTTATCGAATTCTAGAAACTGGTTGTTTAAGAGGAGTCGGTTGCTATCATAGCTAGTGACGTTCATCATTTTCTAACTACGCATCCTCAGATAAAACAACAACTAACAAGCCGTTGTAGGGTGCTAAACAAATAGAAATCACCAGCAGTGACGTCATGGCTGTATGTGAGAAGGATGACTAAAAAATCCCCAAAACAAAATCATTAAAAAATTAAAATGTGATGATTTTACAGAAAAAAAACAAACTTTGACCTTTTTTTTTTGTGAAAATGAAATGTTGAATCTTTATATGCTGCCGTGCCATAGTTGTTTTAAGAGTTCTATATTTAAAGATTTCATTAAAAATAATTATTATCGGCATGAATATAATACTGCTTTAGTGTAATATTGCTTTCTGAAAGACTATTCTGTCCTTTATTAACAGGAAAATTTTCAGTCAGAAATGTTTGCTATTTACTTTTAAACTTGAGGTATGAAAATCGCGAAAAAATCAATCTTCTCTAGGAATTGTATTGTCAAAAAAAAAAAAAAAAGCTGCCAATAATATGCAAATGATATTTTGCATTTGAAGTCCATATAATTTTGGAAGTTAGTGAAACAAATACAATAAGAAATATTTAAAAAATGGCTGTGATGTAACAGTTTAATTATTAGCGTCAATGACGATTAAGTTCTTAACGATGAAACAGAATGTTCTACTGCTCAGAATAGTTTCTTTATTATCGGCATTTACCCTCACATAGGACTATTTATGGACAAAATTACTATTTTCAAAAAAATATATATATGTGGAGGCATAAATTATTGAAGAAATTTTGAACCTGCATTCATTGTGTATAAGCCTTACATCTCCCCCCCCCCCCCCAAGACAGGAGTGGAACCTGGTTCATTCTTTCTTTGCGATATGTAATCTGGTCTCAGGCGAGAGTCATGTGGATTTTTCTTTCGGAAACTCGAGCTTTCGTTCATCAAATAAACAGCAAACCGACCGTAGAACACACTCAATTATAGACACAATATACTGAAGCCTCATAGCCATCGTTTTTTTTTTTTTTTTTTGCGCCTAACGCACACACACACACGTAGCCTAGTCTTTCTATTACCGTGCGTGTCTTCTTAGCCTATTGCATCAACGAGCTGGTTCCAACTACAGGATCTCTATTGTCTGTATGTTATTTGACCAATCTCAATCCATCTGAGACACAGTTGTAAGTGAACACCCAGCTGGGCTGCAGTTTCGATGTATTCAAACTGCGTCTGGTGCCCACCGTCAAGCCACATTCAAAGTCACCTTAATCTTTCGTCTTCTGCCAGCATGAAAACTGTTATTTACTTAAGTTGGTACCATGAAAACGGATTATTTCGCAGGAGAAATTTACTCCCATCTTTCCTTTTCAACATGTTAATCTGGGTAGTATATTACGCGTTAACTACCACATGCTGCTGATCCTTACAATATTTAACTTAATCACTACGAAATGTCCTAATAATGATAAACAGGAAAGTCTTAAATACATATTTAAATAATCCGGAAATACTGTTGACGCTCTCATTTTAACTTAATGGGAACAAACAACATGCCAACCGGTATATTGTCAAGTATCTGTCCTAGACGTCCTTTATTTACCTTATTCTCTTTTGAAACCTTTGCAATGAGTAAATAAATTCGTTTTTTATATTTTCTGGATGTCATAAGAAAATGTCATGGGGATGTCATTTTATCTATAACTAGAAAAAGGAACCAATGGTTGATTTGATAGTAAGTATGTTATTTTGATAGTTACGACTGCACTAGCTGTCCTTCCACACCATGTGGAAAAGGCCTGAGTCGGCAGTCCTTTGAGATCGGAGTAATTTTCATGAGTTTCTTTTTCTATTTTTTTTACACTGCGGCCGAGTTAAGTCTTTGGAGAAGGTTGCACGATTCCACCCCCCTCCCACCACGGTAATACGGGTTTTTTATCCAGCAAAATAGTCAAACCGACTATATAATCATGTAGATTATAAACATTAAGTTCTCTAAGAAAACTGACTTAAATCTTTATTAAACTGTATAAGTTTTTTTTTTGAGAAATTGTAATTTTTAACTGGATGAAAATTGAATGTGAATAACCAATCCATTGTAGCTTTCTTTAATTTACTTTATGGAGTCTTATTTCATTTATAACATTGAGAATAACGAAAATTTTCAAGTTCAGCCTGAAGCTTCTATATTTTTACAGACACGAAATGTAATTTCGTTTATTGAAGGGGAGAATATTTACAGTATTTTAATTCAAAGATTCATTTATAAGAGGGATCGGCAACCCCAGCCAGCATCCACGTGCTGCCTCCAGAGTGTCAGACCGAGTTTTTTAATAAATCAAAAATGCCAAAACTTATAAATAGACTTTGAGCATACATGTACTTTAACCTTTAACTAAACTGGTGGCTGATTGAAATAAAGAGAGACAGGACTGTTTATATTGAAAGTCGTAATAAATAAAAATCGTGCAACTCATATGCAATTAGTTTCAAAGGTTATAAAGGTCTTAGGTTCCCTTTGATACGATACAAGTTTTTTCTTTTTGTTTTAATGAAAATCACTACTGCACATTTTTCGATATGATACTGCTCAGTGAAGTGCTGTACACATAGATCATCATATACCATACTTGGTTTGATAGTTTTAAAAAGATACAAGTTTAAAGTTTTTATCTATATTTTGTCTCTGCAATTTAGATCAAATAAATGCATACGTTTTAGCGATAGAAAGTTAGCAACAGTCACTTTTAGATTGCACTGCTGAGAGAGGTATCATTACATTTTCATTCTTTCTGAAGGGGTTAAAAAAATAATTTTTTTATAACACATCCTCTCTGGTGAAAGTTTCTCAACGTTCACTATAGAAATAGTGAACTATAGTTATTGGTAACACCACAGTGGTATTACAATAACTGGTAACATTAAGTTATTGGTACCAATAACTGGTAATAACTGTTACCAATAACGCGAGATTCGCACATCACTTGGATAAGGATTGGATTCCGTTCAGACAGAAGTTCAGAAATACTTCCAATCAGGACAGGAGAAATTTTTATGGGCTTTTTTTCACCCCGTGTGCTGGACGGTGGCTCGGGAGCAGAAGGCTCATACAAGCTTCTTGTTAATTATTATTTTATTTTTTTAAAAGTTAACTGTTTTATCAGGGAATAACCCTTAGTTGAAATTCTTCTTTAGCGGGTCCCTTGTTAGCAAATTGGCAGTACATCCCTGGTGCAAGATTTCCGAAAAGCCTCTGATGCTGCAAATTGCCGAGCCCTATTATAAGAGTGGAGGTAAAATCGTTCTCGATTCTCTAGTAAACATAATGTGCTGAGCATTACATTTGACACTGGATGGAGATATTGCTTATATGCACAGAATGTTTTTAATGTAAGAAATGAAGATACAATTGTTATTCATTTTTTTTATCTAATCTCTTCTACTGTTTTCTACTTCAACATCCTCGCATACCCTGCTGAGAAGTTCTCTTCTAGCAGATATGATATTGCTGTCGCATAAAATTTTACAGTTAGCTAACACTCACTGATAGTACACAAAGAATAATAATAATACTAAAAAAAGTACTAAATGCGCTAACTGTTAGGCTCAGATAAAGCTAATATATAAATATTGCTTTTTTAAATCATTTTATGCCTCTAAACGTAAGTTAATGCAGATTTAGCAACATTAAAACTCGTAATGCTGCGGAAAATTCGTTCGTGGTAACCGAAATTGTTACCATTAGGGGCATACTTTATTCGAAGGTCGGTATGATCTCCCCTGTGGGAAAATGCCTTATGGGAACTCGCCTTTTTTCCTTTATAATTCAACTTTCTTATAATATTTTGCAGTAGTCCAGGTTCTCACTACACTATACCCAGCCCAGGGTGTTTGACTTCCTTGCTGTTCCCTCTAGATGACCCTTTAAATTCTTTGTAACCTGGTTACCGGTTACAAAGAATTTAAAGAAAAAAACTAGTTATTTTATTTGATTAAATTCAGCAGTTTTAGTTAATACAGCATAAAATCCTGGTTATTGTTGTCATTGTTAAACTATTTCGTGCTCTCTGACATAAGATGGAAGTACCCTATATTTCATTTTAAAAATTCATAAAAATGCATGAACAGTTACAGTTTGTCATTATAGGTTGATCTCTAAGCATTTCTCCACAGGGGAGAGAAGAACACTTAACATCAGTCCTTATAAAACTCAGTCTTTCAAAAAAAGATAGTCTGCTACTCACATGCTCATCTTCAACAACATTCATTTTCATATGGCGTACTTTTTTTTTTTTATGAGAACCCCAAACACCAGAGGTATTAGAACCTATAGTACTTAGTACCGTGCTTGGGTTAGAGGTTGAGAAGGCGAAAGAAGATATTTGTTGACATTGTACTTGAACTTGTGTAGACTGTAATTTTCAGGAAATACATATGAAGGAAGGTTGTTCCAGAAAATGGCAGTTGAATGAAAAAAACGAGGAAGATGAAAAGTTGGTTCTGTGAATTTGAAGTTGGACAGTAAATGGATGTTGGCTGGTGGCGGCACGTGTTCGGACTGTTTTGAAAGAGAGAGCGGGAATTATAGAAGCCAATTCCAAAGAACAGTGCCCATGGAAGTACTTAGCAGCAATAAAGAAGTTTTATTTTATCTTACTACATAAGATCGCATATCTTTAATGTAACTTTACTATCTTGACTGGGGATACTCTGATCTCTAACCTTTTTTTGTACATAAGCATATCACAAAAATTGATTCCTCTGCATGGGGCGCATTATAACTTATGTTGCTGCTGTTCTAATAAACTCGAAGCGGAACCAAACCAATCCTCTGCATTGAAGAAACTAGACTTTTGCTTTCGTTCTCGACGTTACTTTTCTTCTTCTAGACAGACAACTCCGCACAAATCACAAATTCACCCAACCATGAAAAACTTTTCATAGATCTGGGTGGTGCCTTCAATCTCTTTGAAACTCCTAGACTAACCAAAGGAGGACAGCTAGATTAATTAAATGATCCTTCACTTACAAACTTACTCAACTCCCTGTCAAACAGGCGTTCTATTTCTGCTGATTGCCTTTTCTACAGATATTTTCATGGGCACTGTTCTTCTGAATTAGCACCTGTAGTTCGACCTCTTTCTTCTAGACCAGTTGGAACGTGCGTCAATTAGTTAAAATTCATTCACAGTTCAATTCAAAACTCACCAAGCTAACTTTTTCTCTACCGCATTTATCCCTTCTGCTCCTATTCTTTACAGGAATTCAAGTCCAAAGTCAACAAGCATTTTTTATCTTCTCAATTTTAAGCCTACTCACGGAAGTAGAATATATTGCAGGTCCAGTTTCACTACTTTTGGAATTGCCATTAAAAAAAAAAGAAAAAAAAAAAAAGGCTTCGCCCAACTGTACATCCGGTCGATCCGCAAATGATGCCAAGAACTTTCATGGGATTTTTCCCCAATATGGCTGAGCCAGTAGGTCTCAGGCTAGGGTTGCATGGTTTTCCTTTCGAAAAGAAACCCGAATTTTTCGTCCAGCAAACAGGAAAATTAACAGTAGAATACACGTGGTTGATTTGCCCGTTTGCGACCAGAGATTCTCAGCCTTCTTTAATGGTGCTTGTGCCTCTTGAAAATTGTAATTGCAGTTTTCTTCAAACGCTTGCCTCCGTAAACTTCTGGCACATCTCTGTCTCTGTAGTACCCATCCCATGTTGAACACAATAGTGAATAATAAAATGTTGCTCAGTCTTCACTTTCATTATGTGGCCCACAAAACAGTACATACTTAAAGCCCCCACTTTACAACTACCAGCCAGCATGTTAGAACTTGCAATTGTGACAGTGTATTCTCGTACATACTTTCTCTTGCCATCTACAGGCAGTTTCGAAATTAAAGGGTTGTACATTGAGGCAGCTACGCGCCTGTCTGTTTAAAGCATTAAAAAACTAACAACCATTCAATACATAAGAGTAGAAGGGATGGGGGAGGAGGAAGACGGGTGCGCATTTTACATAGATTATTAAACAACTATCCAAAGATTAAATAACAAATAATCTAGAAACTTTAAAAATTTGTGTGTATATATATATATATTTATTATTTTTTTCCCATAGATTCCGTGCTCTAAAGATTGTTAAATAATATACGACTTTTCATAGAATCAATTATTTATTAACATGACTGTGTAGTACTATTTTAACCTCGATATACTAGACACACGTAAATAAGTCAGTTCTTTAAAAATTGTGATACGAATAATATCTTTCTTTGAAGGCTGTGATACCTGACGTAATGATTTGTTAATAATTCAAAGGTCGAACATCTAATTACGCACATGATAATCCAACTGACCGTTTGAACCAACTTATCTTTTGCAGTTTATTTAGAATGCAACTCTCGGCACCCTTACTTCTAAAAGGGTCAAAGTGTTCTTTTTACCTAAGCGTGATGTAGAAGTCAACGAAAGTTTATCGCATTATTTTTAAATGATATCTAGTGTAGAATTAGATAAACCGCCTTGTAAATACTACATATGATGTGTCAATCGGTGCCAATAGTTCAAAGTTTAAATTCACCTCAGCGAGCTTTCAAAAATTGTTAGTTTCGAAACCTCTAAACATGCTCGCAACCCGTTTCGAAGTCGGTTTCTACTTCTTTTTATACTTCTAACCAGTGGCGTCTCGTGACTGTGATGTATGGGGGGGGGGGTGCTGCTTCTTAAAGTTACATTAAATTGCCTTGGTTATAATATGTCTTATAAAGACATATAGTAATGTCTTATACAGGGTGTCTCAAAAATATTGGTACAAACGTTTAGGGGAGGTAGGTAATATCTAAAGGAATGTGAATCGCATAGGAACCCATAACCGGAAACGTAACCTAAGTCGGTACACGGCGCTGTTCATCAGTTCGCGAGAGGGAAAATTTCTGGTTTACTCATTCAAGCAGTAGTCGTCGCACGAAGAGCATGCATCGATATACGAACTGTGAGCTGGCAGACATGCACCTAGTGTATGGATTAGCAGAGGGCCCACACGGTGTGCGCCCCCATGCGGCACAACATCGCTTCGCAATAAATGTGTGGGCAGGTATTGTCGGTGACTGCTTAGTCGGCCCATACCTGTTACCATCCCGCACGAACTCCGCTAAATATCGGATCTTTCTTGAACAAGTTCTACCAGGGTTACTTGACGATGTTCCAGCAAATGTGAGACGTAACATTTGGTTTCAACATGACGGGGCGCCTGCCCATTATGGAAGGTGTGTTCGTGACCATTTGAACAGGCGTTTTGGGCGTCGATGGATTGGCCGTGGTGGACCAGTTGCCTGCCCCCCACGCTTACTTGATTTATCGAGCCTTGATTTCTTTCTGTGGGGGGGCCTCAAATCTATCGTGTATGAATCGCCTGTGGAGCCGGAAATGGATCCCGTGGCGATACTCGTCTGCGCTGCTGCTAACGTCAAAGAAACTCTAGGTGTGTTCGACCGTGTCCGCCAATCCATGCTGCGTCGGTGTCACGCATGCATCGCGTCTCATGGTGGAACCTTCGAGCATCTGTTGTAACATCATGAAATGCATCCATCTCGTACTCCATTGTTAATATTATGTCAAATAAATGTTTGTCACTAATTACTGTCTTGTGTCATTTCTGCTTCTTGTGCCTCTGCTACTACTTTCCCGTGACGTTTCCGGTTATGAGTTCCTATGCGATTCACATTCCTTTAGATGTTACCTACCTCCCCTAAACGATTGTACCAATATTTTTGAGACACCCTGTATAGACATATAGTAATAATAATAAGCAAATTAAAAATACTACAAAACATTAACTGGTCACTTACCATTAACAACTTGGATAATCTCAAAATTTTATTTAAAAATAAAATCCATTCTTCGGTTTTTATTTATTGAAAATAGATTAATAACTTTTTCATTCAAGTTTTGTGCACTCTTCAAATCGGCCCTGCTCGATACGCAGTTCCGTTGACTCGTTTTATCACCTCTAAAAATGTGTATTGGTAACCTGCCAACTAGGCATTGACTGAACCCCTGGGACCAAAATGTGGAACTGTGTAGCGCACAGAACCACCTATAATTATACTTCAAAGTTGAAAACGATTTCGTGTTTTTTTTTTTTTTTCGTTTATTATTGGAAATGGAGGATGAGTATACTATATGCGGGACCTGTTAATAAAAATATTCATTGCGTTGATTCTTCACAAAATTTCATATAACTCCGTTGACTGTATATTTAGTTTTTAAAAAGATGGAGATGATGCAGTTCCGCAACCTACCAACGAGCCGCCCCTGCTTCTAACGAAGACATGAACTCGTCTGGCCTCCTGACGAGTTTAGATCATTGTAACTGATTAAGGCAACCGGTAAACCATCGTCCCAGTTAACCATGAGCCGTGCATATTTGGCGACAACCTGCTGGTTCAATTGCGATGTTATAACAAGTTTCAGAACTATTTGCAATATTTATAATACTGTATTTGCAATCACCTTTGATTTCAATAGATTTTTACTTTCACATTCTAGAAACAAATATAATTGATACATAACCTGTTGTTCTCCACAGCTGCATGCAGAAAGAAACTGGACTCAGAAATGCTTCCCTCAGGCAGTTTGCAATTTGAGTTTTCTCAAACCGGAAGTCTGTTGACCCTGGGGGTTCTGAAGCTCGAATGGCATGAATAATGCAGAATCGTTTGTATCGGCATCAGTCTAATAAGAAATTCCAATACTGTATAATTACATAACTGAAATGTTGGCTGAAAGGCACGGAGGTGAAAATTACTACGAACATTTGACTGCTTGAGGAAAGTAATGATTTTATTTACAAAAACATACGAATCGATCTCTATATGTGGGTTCACTTCAGTGGACATAAATTACAAAAATTAAATTTAAGTAAACTACAGATTGAACAAAAAGTCGGAATAAGTTAAAAGTCAATAAAATAGAACTTGTTGAATGTGATGTACAAGCGATCTCAGTATCAGAGATGCGAAATTGAAGCAGCTTGGTCAATTGATATCGGTTTGGAAAGGTCTGGGTTCGAGTTCTGTTAATACCAAGGGAACTTCTCGTAGTCTTTTCATGTTAGTTTCAGTTAGTCAGTCTCAAGCCCATGCGGTCTCGCAGTTAGCCGATCTTAAGCACTCACAGACAAAAGCCCACATGCTTCTTTTTTTTTTTGAGTTATTCTGGGAATTGTTTTTCCATGCGGCAACCTATCTTGAACCATGATCGCACTGGCAGAGCCCCTCGTGAGTACCATAGTTGGTATAATCGCCGTCCTCCCCACACCAGATGGAAAAGACTGGTTTCGAGTCCGTCGATGACGTGCTGAATTTTTACGTGCCTTTTTTTTCACAACGTGAATGGGTTAGTCGGTCTCAGGCGAGGGCAACATGGTTTTTCCCTCCGGAAACTCGGGATTTTCGTCCAGCAAACAGAAAATCGACCACAGAACTCCCGCAATTTACAGATAGTGTACACGGAGCAATATAGCCTTAGTTGTTGCTTCTAAAACCCTACTACAAAACAACAACAGCACTGGCAGGTTTTGACCCCGGCGGCTCCCAACAGTTTTGGTTCCATAAGAATCATTTATGTCATGATTATTAAACCATTATATTAGGGTCACCCGGTAAGTTATTACATATATCCATGTGTAGTTTGATATTAAATAGAAAATTTGATATTAAATTAGAAAAGATCAGGATAACTCAAGAGATAATGCAGATGTGGCAAATACAATGGGATAGTTCTGACAAGGGTCGTCAGACGTATCAGTTTCTACCTAAAGTAGATATAGTAAATAAAAGTAAAGTGTGGCTGCAATTTGGATTGCATGCCACCTTTTTATTGACTGGTCATGGGCTCTCTCTGAGATTATTTCAGCTTGGGTTGAGAGAGGATGGCTTATGTAGCTGCGGGCAAAATGAGACTTCAGAACATATAATGTTGCACTGTGTAAATTATACACAGTATAGAATGGAACTTAGTTTGTCCTTGGGAACTTTAGAGAAGGAGACCTTTCATATCATGTTCGCAGATAAAAGAATGTTTGCATATTTCAATAAATATGTGGAAAAGGTTTTCATTAAAAGAAGTATGCTAGATAGTAGAAGCCTGCCTCCCCGAGGAAGGGATGGTAACTCTCCTCATTAAGATCTATAGATACGTCAAAATAGATTTTTCTTACGAGAGGCTAAGTGGCACAACGATTTGGATTAATTGGATGTTTATATTATGTTTTGTTGCGTTATCGTATTTTAGTTCATAAATTGAATTCTATAAGACTCTGAAACATTATTCCCTTTAAGACATTAACCATGGATGGGCTTAGGCCCAGGGAATGGAATGCTTAAAGGAGGCTTAAATGAATATCCATGTGTAGTGTCTGTAAATTGCGTGTGTTCTCTGGTCTATTTGCCTGTTTTGCTGGACGAAAACCCCAGTTTCTAAGGGAAAAACCTTGCTATCTATGCCTGAGACCGACTAACTCAGCCACGGAGCGAAAAAAGCATATAATAGTTCCTCGCATCATCGACGGGACTCGAACCCGGGCCTTCTCCACCCGGTGTGGGGAGGAGGGTGACCATACCACTGCTACCTGAGCAGACTGTCATGACTATTAGTCGCTGATCTTGATTTCCTGCTGTCCCCGATGGCGATTGCTGTCAAGCCGTCTGGGAGAGTCCACCCATGTCTTGAACACACGCGCCTGCGGACCTGTACATAAAGGGGAAAGAAAAAAAACTGGATTTCGAGTTACTCCAGTGGGATGGATGCAGTCTGAATGATTTCACTGGAGTTAAGAACCTGTCATCAGGCAGACCACTTATAATGAATGAATGATGGACAAACCAACAAAGAACAAAAATCAAACTGTTCAGATGCGGTCGCACACACGCCATTTGTCTTTCGTAAGAGGAACTATAATGGCATTTGACAGTTTTTAATTTTTTTTTTCAGTAGGATCCGTTGAAAATTCTAAATGGGAAGTGTTTATGGAAGTAATCTTAGAAGCTTTTAAGCTTTTCATACCAATTAAGAGATATTCTTCAAGGTTTAGACAAATGGATGTCAGCTGAATTGAGAAGACTAGTGGCAGGGTAGAAAAATACATGCGATGATTATTCATTATCAAGGGACACAAAACCCAACAGTAAAACGAATTAATCTGCGACCAAGTCACTAAGTGGGGAGGAACAGTCAAGCCAAGGCAAGTTACGTGAAATCTTTGGTTAAGAATGCTAAAAAATTAGTAAAGAATACTTTTCTGATCACTAGATTCTTTGCTTTACACTAGATTTTTTTTTGCACATTTCACAATTTTTTACACCTTTCACAATTTTTTGCTTTACACTAGAAGAAAAATGGGTGCACCACATTTTCTCACTAGATATGAAAGGCATAACTATTGATGGTCCTGTTCAGATTGTTGACAAACAATAACTATTTTGCATATACATTCATATGTGAAAGCGTTTTAAAGATTTAATTTGCAGCTAAATTTGGGATATCTGAAATTTTTTAGATTTTGTGATAGCTGAAAAGAAAGCGGAAGAGAAATTGCTGAAGCTAAAAGTAAATGAAACACCTAGGACTGATGGAATCTTTCCAATTATATTAACAAACAGCCAGTAGTAGAGGTAAGCAAATCTTTGACCGTTATATGAGAGTATCACTGGATTCAGGAGAGTTTCCTGATGGACATATGTCTCTCCTATTCACAAAAGGATCATAGGGGAGAAGTGAGTAATTACAAACCTGCAAGCTCAACATCAGTGATATACGGGCAACAGTGACGGACAACGAAAGTGACCAAAGAGTAAGTGTGCAGTCCGACATGAAGTTCTTTGAAGAGTGCAGACAGGTTGTTAGGACAGCTCATTGGGGTTCTGCCAATGATATACAGGAATTTCACCAACAAGGACAAGAGGATGATTATTCCATTGTATAAGGCAATGTTTAGGCCGTATCTCAGACTGCATACTCTTCTGGAAACTTCTTATAGTGAGGCTTCCACAAGAGTACTGCATACTGTGGACTAGTGATTATGCTCGAGAAATTCATTTTCTTTCATTTTACCCAGAATTCGAGAATCTGGAGCCTCGGAAAAAACTTCTGGAGATTCTCTGCCAGACGCTGGAAAAAAAAAAAAAAAAAAAAAAGTACCTGTGCAAACAGTAATTTCACTACGAACTATTATGATTATTATTGATCGTATACCAAATAAATATTCTTGTATATTTAGATGACGATGAATAACCTACGAATAGAGGGTAGATTGGGCCGCCGGAACACCGGGCAAAGTCCCGTTTGGCAGACAGTCCATTGACCGAGGAGCCAGCTTCAGTTGCTTTTTTGTTTTCTGAGGATACACGCGGTATGCACGTGAGGAGGCGGCCTCCTGGTCATAAGAGACTCTCCATGGAGAAATCCGAAGTTGTTTCGGTCTTTCTAATTGTTGTGCATTTTGTCTCTTCTCTGTTTATCCCAGCCTTTACCCTACATCTCCTAGTAGTACTGATGCAAATAAGGACAAGAAGTTTATATGCGCAGCCAAGATTTTCGGTGTATTGGTAGCGGCTCCTGTTTCAGTTTCCTTTTAGCGCTTCTAAGTAACAATTGTCACCCTTTAGGCCGCTTTGAAAGTGGAGAACATGTTTCCACACAACTACGCAGGCCGTTTGAAGATTAATGGCAACATTGTAAAATAAATAAAATTTATTCTCTATCTCTGAGTCTTTTCAATCCTTCAATAAAATATTATACCTTATTACAAACATGTTGCCACACCTCTCGAAGACGCCTGATGCCATCAGTAACGTCCCTCTTCTGTATAAATAAATTGTCTTTTATTGCTGCTAAGTTTTATATTAAGGCAGAAAATGATACATGTGATTAATAATTGGGAAAAGGAAAACTTACATAAGAAATAAGTTACACAAAAATGAAAAAGCATATAAAAATGAAATTATAAAGAGAAAATAAATTATGAACATCGTAGCACAAAACAAGAACGATTAAAAATCAATAGCAGGGAAGGTGAATCAAAATCAATCCATGGATTTTGATCAAACGACAGATGAAAAACAATTATTAGCAGCTCAAAATAGCACAGACGAATTGGAGAGACGGATCGCTTTTATAATCTGGCATAGTTTTGGTCACAAGATTTGGAAGAAGTTGTTCCAGTTGAACAGATGCGATCTGCTCTAGGAGAATGCAACGGTATTTGTATTCGGTAGCCATTTTTTGCAGGTTAATTCCAAGACGCAGCAGTGCCTGTATTTGGGGGAATGTCTGTGCAGGTACAAAAGTTTCTGGCGGTTGTATTTCAGGATTAGTGTGGGATCAGACCCCAAGGATGGCGGGTGTTGTTATTGTTGTTGTAGGGTATTAGGAGCATCAGCGACTAAAGCCATATTGCTCCGTGTATACTGTCTGTAAATTGCGTGTTATATAAGGTGTTGAATTCTTGGGATGTGAAGTTCCTAACTGTTCTCCTGTGATTTTATTGGTGGAGTAGCTCACTGGACGAAATGTGATTATCTGAATAACAAGTTTAATCTTGACGTTTGAGTGACACATCTTAAACTCAGTGCTCTATCGTTGGACCTGTGACTGATGGATTCTGGACTAAACTCTACTCCTTATCATTGTTGGTTTGTTGCAAATCATGAACTGCCTTCTGTATTTCTTCAAAAGGATGGACCACGAAGAGGAAAATTACCTTGCTAATTTCTGGTCTGATGTGGTACATCAACCTTCTTCATTCTCTCAAGAGGATGGGACCATGGAGGTAATTTTAACTTGCTGCTCCTGACTGGAATTGGTTGTGGGACTATTTTTCCCATGATTGCGACTTGTTGAAGGAGATCTTCGAGTGCTGCTTCCTGTGTCGGAATGGGATTTCTTAAGGAAAATATCTCCTGAAAGATGTGGATTTTTCCACTTCTTCTTTGTCTTTAATCTTTGTTCTTCCGTTTCTTTGGAAGATCCCTCTGTTTGATCCTCCGCTTTTCTATATTTTCCTTTCTCTACCATCCCATACTATTCCCACTGTATCCAATTTTCCTTTCATTCACTAAATTTGATCTATGCTGGGGTTTTATCCTGGTATGTATCAGCAAGATGATAGTAGATCCTGGCCGGCTCCACGTGGCGGGGATAGGGGTGGGACGCGGTGACCAGGTGTTGCCGCTTCCCACCTGTTAAGAGCCAGGTACCGACCGAAAACATAACAACAGAAAAACGTCTGCGCGGATAGCACATTGGTATCGTCACCGTCCTTCCCACACCGGGTGGAAAAGGCCCGGGTTCTAATCCCGTCGATGACGCGAAGAACGTTAATGGGCTTTTTTCACTCCGTGGCTGAGTTAGTCGGTCTCATGCGTAGATAGCAAGGTTTTCGCCAGAAACTGGAGTTTTTTTTCGTCCAGCAAAACAGGCAAATCGACTAGAGAACACACGCAATTTCAGACAAAATACATGTATGGGCATATATTAGATATAATGGGTGGCCCTAATATAATAATTTTATTTGATTTGATAACAACAGAAATTTACACGCCCAACACACTGCATATAAATGGATAGTTTTTGGCGTAAGCTTCAACACAAGAAGTACAATAGCGGCTAATGGGGGAAACCTTGAAGTCCGCCACAAGAACAACACAGAAATATCCCTGTAAATTGAGTGTGTTCTGGGGTCGATTTTCTATTTTCTGAACGAAAAATCCGAGTTTCCCGGAGGGAAAACCATGCTAACCTCGTCTGAGACCGACTAACTCAACCACGTTGTGAAAAAGCCCATAATAATTCCACACATTATCGACGGGACTCGAACTCAGGTCTTTTCCGCCCGGTGTGGGGAAGACATCGATCCTGCCAAAAAAATCTCGAACAGAAAAAAAGTCGAGAAATCACAATATGTAATGTGGACCTGTTGGAAGGGGACAGAGAAGAGCAACAAGATTAGTCAAGGACACAAAAGGGTGCTCTTTCCACAAAAGACTGCAGTTCTATAAATTGCTATGCTTGGAGACTAGCAGGCACTGCGAGGAGACCTCGTAGCTGACTGAGATGTTTACGCTTTAAACACATAAATTAAAACTTTAAATGGATTGAATAAACTAAATGTTGATGGCAAAGTTGCTATTTCTTGGGAAACACATATAAGGGTCCAACATAAATTGAGATTGAAAAAGGATGGTTGTAGGGCAGATGGGTAAAAATTTGCTTTCTGCCAGGGAGGATTGATCGTTGGAACAAACTTCTGTCTGGTGTTGTGGAAGTGAGTGGTTTGAATAAACTTAAGGAAGAATTAGAATGATTATTAGAATGGATAAAAAGTGAGGCTTGGTTGATTTTTTTTTTTTTTTTTTTTTTTTGCTGATGCGATGCTCTATAAGCTTTACTTCCTTGCATAATTTTCCACTACTAATATTAATTCTAACAATTACTATTCAAAATTTAGAATAAAAAATATCCTAATTGCTACAACTAAAACGCACCTTTTGGCTGAAAGAAAAAGCTCATAAAAATTACAAAAATTTGAAAACTAAAACAGCTTAAGACGAGTATAAGGAAGAAAGTAAAAAATTTAACTTTTCTGCTCTGCTCTGCCTTTCTCAACTCCATTGCCTGCTATTCACCTAGTTGTATGCAACTGCTACATTTGGAAAAGTATCTTTAAAAATATATTGTAACACTTCAGATGGAGTATATAAATTTATATTCAATATAAATTTGAAGTACTTTTAAGTTCTTCAGTAATGCTAAACCATCAATATCAGACTCATTACGATTAATGTCACTTAATTTAATATGTAAATATTTGCAAAGATTTAAGAAATCGTTATATGACCATTTTTTTAAAATTCAGAAATATTATAAAATATTTTAAATATTTCTACACGTTCTTTCATATTTCTAAACCTTCAGTTAACGAGAAAATTGTTGTGTCCATAATTTGAAAGAAAAAAAAATTGAAATTTTGTTGCGGATCTTGAATAGCTTCTGCTCTACTTTCATAATCGAAATGACGTCTTTTCAATCTTTTCCTTACAGTGCTTACTTCTGGAAACTAAGCGGCAATGCCAATGATAGTAGCCATATTATTAGCCGTATCAAGAATTTTTTGGAATTCTTCCTCTGTTCTATTTTCTTGAAAATATTCCGTGATTTCTCATTGGTAGGAGTGTAAGCCAAGGATGTTCCATGTCCCCCATTCTAATCGATTCATACGCAGAAGCACTGATGAAAGAATTCAAAGAAGAGCTGAAAGGAGGTGTAAAAGTAGGAGGGGAGAAGATAAAGACAATAAGATTTGCAGATGATTAGATACTGATTGCTAATAATGAAGAATTATAGAGCTCCTTAGACATCTTGAACAGCACAATAAAGGAGTAAAATATGAAGATTAACAGCAATAAAACCAAGGTAATGTTAATTTCAAAGAGGCCAGGAAGAAGAATCAATGTAACATTAGATGGAATAACATTGGAACAGGTCGACGGATTGTGAGAAGCATAATGATAGAAAATGGAAAAAGCTTGGAAGAAATAAAAACAAGAATTGCAATGGGCAAAGAGGCATTTAGTAATACAAAAGAACTATTGAGAAGAAATTTCAAGAAGAAATTAAGAAAGTAAATGGGGAAAACATTAATATGGACTGTTGTACTATATGGCTCCGAAACATGGACACTAGGAAGAGAGGATATTAGACGGCTAGAAGCTTTCGAGATGTGGGTGTGGAGGAGAATGAAAAAGGTGAAATGGGTAGACAGAGTGAGTAATGAGATTTTGAGGAAAGTAAAAGAGAGAAGTTAGTTAGTAAAGAATTAAGGAGACAAAATAGCTTTATAGGACATGTATTGAGAAGAGAAAGCATGTAGAGGAAAGGGATTGAGGGGTAGATGTATGGGAAGCGAACTGTTGGGAGAAGGAGAATTGGAATGATGGATTAAATGATAAGAGGAAATTATGCAGGAATTAATAGTACTGTATAGCACAAGATAGAGAAGCATGGCGCCAATAGAGCCCTGAACCTGCCTGAGGGCAGAGAACTTGAAGAAAAAGAAGATTTTATAACTGCAAAATATAAATATAAAACGCAGATCTAGATAAGCAACTTAAAGTGTCTGCAGTTTCATGTATTCATTTCAAATGAATTATTTGCCTGCTATGTTGAATACTGATAAACGATGGAAGTCATGTTGATCATCTGATTGTATAAAACTAATCAGATGACCAGCGCGATTTCTGGGTATTTGGGACAGGCGATTGGTTAGGTTTTAAGAGTAACACTAAGTTAAGAGTAACTCTAAGTTGCAAGAATGGTAATCCCCTTGGCTCTTAATTCGTGCTTAGCAGCAGCACTAATTGACTCAATTGCCTGAATGCCAGAGGTGCGAACAATGCATTTCCAGTAAAATCTCTCGTAATCTGTTCGTTATATGGAAATTTTCTTTGTTCTACTGAACCCAGGGCAATTGAAAAAAAAAAAAAAAAAAAAATCACTAAATAGAATATTTCTCTATAAAGAAGTTCGTTAAACAGAGGTTCAAATTGTATATGTCAAAAAAAATTTTAGCTCCCTCAAGTGGGTAGGTGACGCTTACCTCGCCTACCCACTTGCGGCGGTCCTGTATACTGGCTAACTGAATGTCACTTGAAGAAGTTACAAATTTAAACTCTGTGGGGAAGTGGGCACAGTTAGTGCGTACTTATTCACCGATGGGACCTACTGGGATAAGCAAGTAGGTCTTCCCTAGGCCCAAGCAACAATGCGCATTTAATAAACGAGTATAATCATAAAAATTTTAAACTTTGTGCCTTATGTTATCCTTTATAATAATACATCGCCGAGTGAGACGCCAATGATGACTAAAAAAAAGGACATGCTCACATGAAAAATATCTGATTGAACACGGATTTGAGGTAATAAATAAATGTATTAGTATTAGTATTAGTAATGGCCAAGTGGTGCAAGGAAGCCTATGGCTTATGCTGCACCAGCCAAAAATAAAAAAATATAAAATAAATAAATAAAAGTAAACTTATAAGCCAGAACATACGAGTTGCACACTCAGTTGCAAATTCAACTGAACAAATTCAGTTACAAACAGACAAGTGGGCGTAGGAAACTTTTTTGGATGAAAAGTAAATAGTATGGCTCAACTCCATTGGTCTACTAAACAAAGGAGGAAATACGTGGAAGGTCGGTCTCGTGTCAGCGGAACGCTGTCTGATACCAGCTGTTTAATTTCTGAGAATAATTTCCTTGCGTAAGAACTAGAATGCTGCTGCGGGGTATGAATTCATCGTTTCTTTCGAAAGTTGAGTCATCCGCCTAGATTTTTGCGGTATAAATAATTAGTTCGGTTAAGAAATCACTGTTGCTTACATTACCAGTTTTCTTATGTCATAACACAAGGTGAATGGAATGAAGGGCAAAAACAATGTAATCCAAAAGATGATGAATATCATAATATCTTTTTAAATTATGAGTTATTTACAGAAGTTATGGTGAGAACGGGTTTGGAGAATTATGTCATCTTATTGCCCTCTGAAAGTACTGTAGAATTTGGGAAATGCTTATGATCCCAATTTCTATGAAAGTAAAATCCCAACTGTAATTATTGTAATAAGGTTTTTAGGAGAATCAGCGACTAAGGCCATATTGTTCCATGTATACTGTCAGTAAACTGCGTGTGTTCTGAGGTCGATTTTCTGTTTACTGGACGAAAAACCAGTTTCTGGGAGAAAAAACCATGCTGTCCTCGCCTGAGACCAACTAACTCAGCCACGTTGTGAAAAAGGCCCATAAAATTCCCCACGTCATCGACAGACTCGAACTCAGGTCTTTACCACCCAGTGTAGGGAGGACGGCGATCCTACTAACTGTGCTATCCACAAGGGCTAGGTAGAGGCACTATAAGGTGATTATCACAACTTTAGGGACAGAGTGAACATCGGATAAGCATGTGGAGGAAGGACACTCTTTCTAAAGAAATAAACTTGCCAAATATAATAGGGAAGAAGCATTAGTTTTCTATGGAAGTTACAGATATAGTCACAACGAGGTACCCAAACCCTAAAGAAAGGTTATATTCGAATGGTGACAAGCTGAATCCTAGGAACATCTAGAGAAAAATTATTAATTCAAATAGTATTAAAGTTTGGAATTTGGAAGAGAATACAAGTAAAGAAACTGTTTTGGGTTGATGGCATTGTGACTTTCAGTTCAAATGACTGTACGTAAACTCCAGTTTCAGTACAGTACAACGCATGATGACGTCAAAGGATGACGCCACGGAGTTTATGACCATACCGAGGTACTTCACTAAGGGCAAATTAATATTAATATCCTGAAATTCACAGACAGCTCAAACTAAAATTACATTTTATGTTTTATAAAAATGCACTAAAAAGGAATTCTTTGCCCGTACAATTGAATAATTGCAATAACGTCTGTGTAGTTCTACAAGGACATTCGTTTACCCTATAATAAATCATTTCATTAACTTTCTGCATGCTTTCAAGTGATGTGTTTTATGGTTTGAGAAACCACGGCTATCATACATCAGTTTTTTGAAATCAGTTTTTTTGTTGTTATTATTACAATATTTCAAAAGCACTGTGCAGATGCGCATAAAATTTCTTCGTGCATTTTTAGTGACAAGAGAAATCCATCAATAATTCCACTAGGATTTTCTAAAAGAATATCAGTGGCCTAGATAGATGTATAAAAATAGAAAATTTTAGTATTCATGTTTCAATGGGAAAAATAAATATATGTTCACAACGTTGATTATTCTTTTATAAGGTGATCTTACCTGTTTGTGGTGCCGGTTATGTTTTATGTATTTCTCGGAGTATTATTATATTCTGTATCCAGTTGTGTGTGTGTGTGTGTGTGTGTGTGTGTGTGTGTGTGTGTGTGTGTATGTGTCACTGTAATAAAATAAGTAGTTCTGAAAAGCTTGAAGCCATACGAAATTTTAACTAGTTTAGTTGAAACCACTTTTACAGCTAATGGAAGAAACAGTTTCTTAAATACGAGCTAAAAAAGGAAAGTTTCATTAAGTTTCGGTAAAAGAGCCAAGTTGTACAAGGACGTTCTTTGCTCTGTAAATAATCTCGTTATAGATTAATGAAAAATATTCCTTAACAGGACATACAAAAGAAGCAAAGACAAGAGCATTAGATGTATTTTATAAAAGTATTAATATAAAATTTAAAAACAAAAGGGAAAATCTTCCAAAGATAAAACTACTAACGTGGGACTGGATGGAAAAACTATCACCCTCCGGGAAATGAAAGTATTTTTGTGTAGGTCTGTAAATGTGCAGAAGGACCACGTTAGCAGATCCTAGATAAGTGTAAAATCTTCGACATTTTCTCGGTATCTTCCCCATCTAAACCTGCAAACTACAATGTATTGCAAATATAACATATTAGAATGAGGAAGGGTCAATAAATATTTATCCTCACCTTGAAACATTTCAGCTAGGGATTTGATATTATACTGTATATACAAGGTGTTCAGAAAAAATGTATACATACTTTGATTGTTAATAACTTCTATGTTTATTTTCATAAATTCAATTTTATAATTTTATGATGAATTAAAAATATGAGAAAAAAATATGCATTAACGCAAGTGTTCAAACTGTTCTCCATTTTCATCCAGGCATTGTTGATATCGTAGAGAAACTGAATTGCATACATCACCTAAGATACACCGTTGAGCCAAAACATTATGACCAGCGAGTCGTTATGCAAATCGAAGCAACTGCAGGTGAACAGCATGCGCAGGTCGGAACCGGTATAAAAAAAACCTGGTACTGAGCTCCGTTAATCAGCGTTACTCTTGTTCTTCAGATGGGAAAGGCAGCGGACTTTAACAAAGGCCAAATTGTAATGGCCAGACGACTGGGTCAGAACATATCTGAAACGGCACGGCTGGTGGGATGCTCACGGTCAGACGTGGTTAGTACCTACTGAAAGTGGTCCGAGGCGGGAAAACCCACGAACCGCCAGCGAGGTGTTGGACGACCACGGCTCGTCGATGCTCGAGGTGAGCGAAGGCTCTCCCGGATGGTACGTGACAACAGAAGGGTGACTGTGGCGCAACTAGTAGCCGGTATTTGGAATGCTGGTGACGGGAGTAATGTGTCACAACACACAGTACATCGAATCCTGCTGAAAATGGGGCTGAGTAGCAGCAGGTCGCTCCGAGTTCCCATGCTAAACATGGTTCACCGGCGACACTGCCTACAATGGGCATGCGAGTTGAAACTGGACCTTGAGTGATTGGAAGAAGGTCGTCTGGTCCGACTAATCACGTTTCCTGTTGTACCATGTGGGCGGCCGGGTATGTGTGCATTGTTTATCTGGAGAAGTGATGCGCCTGGATGCACCGTGGGACGAAAACAAGCTGGTGGCAGCGGTGTTATGCTTTGGGCGATGTTCTGCTGGGATACCCTGTGTCCAGTCATCCATGTGCCGGGCACTCTGACATCTACCACCTACCTAAACATCACTAACTGTTGCTGCTGACACACAAGTGCAGATCGAAGAAAAAGCCAACCATGCAATAAGAATTTTGCAAAACTGGGCTACAATCCATTGCCCGCGGATTTCATCAAATTAGACCTGCTCAGTACTCCTGAAGGGCAGACTCGACCTTGCCAGACCACCACAAGTGAAAATCCAAGGCACCACAATAAAACTTCTACAGAAATCAAATATCTTGGAATCATCATAGACAAAAATCTCTTTCCAGCCCCATCTAAAGTACATTAAACAAAAGATATGGAAATATTCTGCATTGGTCGCATGAGTGACCAGGAAGGACTGGGGGCTAAACAAGCGGACCCTATCCCTCTACTACAAATCTACCTTCAACCTGGTCATCACATATGCTTCACCAGTTTGGTACAAAAAGGTAACCACAGTGGTAAATAGAAGAACCTTGGACTGTATCCAGCGGTCAATAATTCTGACAATCACACGAGCTGTCTCGACGGTCAGCACGCACGCACGCACGCACTCCAGGTTCTGACAGGATTCCTCCCGCTGGATTTGGAAATCATTAGATGCACCCTGACATATAATATGGCAAAAGAAATACTGTGTACTATCCTAAACTATATGTTTGACTTTGCCAACAGCAACAAGAAGTTTTAAAAAACCAGACTGCTCATCCACCTGCGACAGGAATGGCAGGATCGGTGGACAGAGTCCACTAAAGGGGAAATCACCAAAACGTTCCTCCTGACTCTAACCAGAGTCTTTCCAAAACCCCTGAGTTGGTTCCAACTGGGGTTCCACGTCATCTTTCTGTCACCGGGCATGGGCCATTTAATGCAAAACTGTTTAGCTTCCAAATCACTGAGGATCCCCGTTGCCTTTGTGGCTGCGAGGAGACATGGCAAAATCTCATGTATGACTGCGACCACTATGAGGACCTACGATGTATGCTCACCACAGCTATCACCTACTTCCCGCAGATCATGGAACAGCACCTTCTCGACTCGGAACACGAATACAAAGCCCTTACTATCTTTGCACAGAAACTCTTCGCTAGAAGGAGAGCACTTATAGCAAACCACCAAGCACAGCATCCGGAAGCTTATGATGAATCACGGAATTAGGACTGGATAAAACTGGAATACACACAAAAACCATATCAAAATAACCTACAACCACGAACAATGATCGTTATCTAGCCTTGTTCATGAAGGAACTGACAAACAGGAAGACCTACGTCTGAACCAGACAAACTGACACAGGACTTGACATGAGTTGGATATAAATTATTCACACTGGACCACTAGTTGGATGAATACACCAAATGGCCAACGCACGAATTAAGTGCAGAGGAAAATGATATCACCAGGATCCAAGGCAGCATCCCCATAACATGTACACTAGGCGACCAGAACAGGTTACATGACCAACCATAGGACGAGATTTGCCTCATGTATAACCTTACGACTGGATCATGTATAACATGATCACCAACGAAGATCCGGTTCAGATCGCTTGGACTCTTCATGTGCTCTCTACTGCCAATGCCTGATGGCGATCTGTACCGGGCTCCCTTGCCTTTACTCCCATTCCCCTGGCGGGGAGGAGGAGGAGACAATCTTGTTTCCTCCTTCCCCTGCCAACCCTTATTTTTCTCCTGGTGGGGCACGAGCCCGCCTCACTGTTGTTGCTTGGGTTTTATTGGCGCATTAGCGACTAAGGCTATAATGCACCACCTCACTGAACATCCTGGGTCACATCACTTACTCTATCGTCCCAAGCCTTCAGTCTCCCACCTACTCTGCCTAATTCGCCAGCGTATACCCCACACAAACGGAAAAAAACTTAATTTCGTTCAAAGTAAACCGCATAAACCTCATTTGGCTTTTCTAATTCCAGTGCTCACCCTTACCGAGTTTTTTTTTTTTTTTTTTAAGGCCCTAGTCACTGAAATCTCAGGAAACTAGGTGGCAGGGCCTGCCAGAGTAAAATTCAAACTATTGCGTACGGGGCCCAGTGTGGTCAACGATGGGCCTCAGTAGGGGTCCAGCAGCTAAAAGGCCAGATGAACAACGATACACAACACTATACATTTAAAATTCACACACTTTTAAATCTCTGGCTTTCTCAGCAAACTGGTACACTTACAATGAAAGCAACGCGGCGATGGTGAAATCCCTGGTGCCATTTGACATCAATATTGACACTTTACATCTTGTATATAACCTTTATATTTCTGGTATTTATGTTAATTATTTTAGATTTAACGAGATTACTTGCTCTGTTTACTTTGAAACCACAAAGTATCATTTGTTTACCTCAATATATTGAGGTATTGTGTACAGTATTTAATTTTTGTATAGTTGTTAAAATTACTTTTTTTTTCTTTTTTTTTTTTTAACAGTTTTTGGCTCGATATTTGTTGCGCTCTTGGCGTTCCTCTCTTCTGCTGCTGCTGGCTGGTAGCCCCTGATCTACCTTCCCGTGGTGGTGGCACATTTCCGACCTGCTGATCCCAGGTAGCCAAACAGCCAGTTTATTTCTGCCATTTCTACAGAGTCCTGTATCTTAAAAGTGAAACGAGGCGGAGATGAAGTGCCGCCTTACACAAATGCATACATACCTAAACATCATTGCTGACCAGGTACATCCTTTCATGGCAACGGTCTTCCCCTCTGGCGGTGCCGTCTTTCAACAGGATAATGCGCCATGCCACACCGCCCGGATTGTTCGAGACTGGTTCGCGGAACATGAGAAAGACTTCCAGGTATTGCCCTGGCCTACAAATTCCGCAGACATCAATCCCACCGAGTATCTGTGGTTTGTGTTGGAACGCGTCTCAACCACGGAACTTACAGGAGTTAAAGGATCTGCTGGTTACGTGTTGGTACCAGATACCACAAGACACATTTAGAAATCTTGTAGCGTCTATGCCTCACCGGGTACGAGCTGTTTTGGCTGCACGTGGAGAACCAACATCGTATTAGATAGGTGGTCATAATGTTTTGGCTCATCGGTGTATATACAAGGTGTTCAGAAAAAAAAATTATACATACTTTGATTGTTAATAACTTCTATGTTTATTTTCATAAATTAAATTTTATAATGAAGAAAAAGTGTGAGAAAAAAAATGTGCATTAACGCAAGTGTTAAAATTGTCCTTCATTCTCATCCAGGCATTGTTGACATCGTCGAGAAACTGAATTGCATTCATTACCTAAGATGTCTCTTGATATTGTTGCACATTCTACTTCAATAGCTTGTCGTAATTCAGGGATTGTTGCTAGTTTTGTGGTATAAACTTTATCTTTGAAGTATCCCCGTAAATAAAAATCCAATGGCGTTTGATCTGAAGAACGCGAAGGGAACTCAACTGCCTCTCTGTCAAATCCATCTGTTTGGGAAAGTTTCATCCAGATAAGCCCTAACTTCGCGATAAAAATGGGGAGGTGCCCCATCGTGTTGAAAATAAAATTCATCATCATCCTCAACTAGCTCACGAATGTGTGGAATGATTGATTCCTGAAGGAAGTTGAGGTAAACAGCGCCAGTATCAGTTGCATCAAAAAAGAATGGCCCAATCAAATCCAAGGATAATAATCCACACCACATGTAATGCCTGGTGAATTCAAATGTTGTTTCTCGATAACATGTGGATTCTCGGTTGCCAGTACGAACAATTGTGGCACTTAATTGTACCATTCAACTTGAATGTTGCCTCATCACTCCAAACGATCTTATTGGCAAACAGAGTGTCATCTGCAGATTTTCTTAAAAACCACTCGCAAAATTCAACCCTACGATCGGGATCATCTTCATTCAGGGCCTGCGCTAATCTTGGAATGTGCCTTCTCCATTTTGCACGCTTTAAAATGTTATGTACACTGAATTCGGGGACTGCCGTTTCACGAGCAGCTTGTCGGACAGATTTCCTTAGTGTTTGTCGGAAAAGTTCTGGCACCTCTTGTGATCTCGTGAATGTGCGAGGTCTTCCTGATCGTTGCCTGTGTACATTTTGTACAGTGCCATCCGCTTCGAACTTATCACGAATACGCGAAATTGTGAGACGCGTTGGTGGTTCAATGTGGTATTCACTCCTAAACTGTCTTTGGACTTCGTTGATATTTTCCGACTTCCAATGCCACTTCAAGCCAGATTTCCTCTGTTCAAATATGTCTGGTCTTCTCCATTATTACCACCAACTTGCAACTTAAAAATAAAAAAGGTTACTGAGTTATGGGCTGATTATGGAATATCCATTTTTTTTTTTTTTTTGGACACTCTGTATATATATATATATCTGATAATTAAAATAAATATGATATTTAAAATAAAAACATCAGCCAGTAGTACGGCAATAATGCAGAGCGAAACGAAACGCAAAATAATATAAAATAAACAAACAGGGAAGGGAAGTAGAGATAATAGGACAAAAAGGTAGTCGATAATCCCCTGTAAAATTTAGTCAATTGTCAATTAAGTCATTAAACCCAATTAATAAAAAATGTAAATTTAAAATAATGCCAATTATAAATAATTTAGCGGTACCCCCCTCGAAGGTACCAGTTTCAAAAAACGTGAAATATCACCAAAAAGGGTTAAAGAAACTACCAAAAAACTAAAATATCAAAATGATAGACTGACCATCATGCCCCATATCGACAGAGGACCACGAGGCCAATAATGGTCATGGAATCGCTGCATTTCAATCGTCATACAAATCATCGCAAAGGCAGAAATATCGAAGAACCAAAACACCTCCATTCTCCGATAGATCAACCAATGCAGAGGATTTGCATGGCGGTGGTCCTTATGCAGCGAAAAATAAACTATAGAGCAGACAGCCCTCTTGATCAGGGCCACACCACTGACATAATGCAAGCTTAACCAGCTTATATAATAGAAAGGAAAAGAATAGATGGCGGCACAGGCGCTGCTTATTTAGCATATCAACCCACTACTACCACTAATTTATATTATGTGAGATAAAAGTTAGGCAAAAGTAATAAAAATAAATAAATATGGCTATGTAGCTATCATTAGAGGCAGCAAATGCACATCCTCCACTTGATGCCTAATTATATCTGATAATTAAAATAAATATGATATGTAAAATAAAAACATCAGCCAGTAGTACGGCAATAATGCAGAGCGAAACGAAACGCAAAATAATATAAAATAAACAAACAGGGAAGGGAAAGTAGAGATAATAGGACAAAAAGGTAGTCGATAATCCCCTGTAAAATTTAGTCAATTGTCAATTAAGTCATTAAACCCAATTAATAAAAAATGTAAATTTGGTTCTTCGATATTTCTGCCTTTGCGATGATTTGTATGACGATTGAAATGCAGCGATTCCATGACCATTATTGGCCTCGTGGTCCTCTGTCGATATGGGGCATGATGGTCAGTCTATCATTTTGATATTTTAGTTTTTTGGTAGTTTCTTTAACCCTGTTTGGTGATATTTCACGTTTTTTGAAACTGGTACCTTCGAGGGGGGTACCGCTAAATTATTTATAATTGGCATTATTTTAAATTTACATTTTTTATTAATTGGGTTTAATGACTTAATTGACAATTGACTAAATTTTACAGGGGATTATCGACTACCTTTTTGTCCTATTATCTCTACTTTCCCTTCCCTGTTTGTTTATTTTATATTATTTTGCGTTTCGTTTCGCTCTGCATTATTGCCGTACTACTGGCTGATGTTTTTATTTTACATATCATATTTATTTTAATTATCAGATATAATTAGGCATCATGTGGAGGATGTGCATTTGCTGCCTCTAATGATAGCTACATAGCCATATTTATTTATTTTTATTACTTTTGCCTAACTTTTATCTCACATAATATATATATATATACATATATATACTAAAGTCTCATAAGTATTAGAGTACTAGCCAAGTTTCTGGACTGGCAACATGGAGTGGAGTGCTAACTACATGTAGCAGCGCATTATTAAATACTAATCATGTACTGTAATTCATTGTGAGTTAATGTGGTCAATCGTGGCAATAGGAAGTTGTGCTTTATCAAAATTGCTGTAAGTGGGTTTCTGTTGAGTGTGTCGTGTGATTTTTGTAGCCGAGTAAGACGCGCATGTTAAGCAACTGCCAATTTGCATCATAAACCTGGGAAAATAGCTCTTAAGACTTATGAAATGCTTAAACAGGCGTTTGATGACGATGTTATGGGAAGAACACAAACTTTTCAATGGTATTCATGTTTCCAAGGTGGCCAAACTTCGGTTGAGGATTTCAAGCGCCAATCGTATATGTCGACGCATTTTGAAGGATAGGTGGAACAGGACCAGGGTATGTCTGCCAGAGGCAAAAGTTGATGACATTTAAGAGCAGATATCATCTTTTAAGGGCACAAAATGTGATATTGTTGTACACTTTGGAAATAATGACATTAACAAGTACAGGTGAATGTTGAAAAAAGTCGCGAGTTAGGGTTGAATGTGAAAGTGTCTGCAATTCGGCCCAGACATGGTAGGAGGAAGTATATGATGAGAGCCTTGTCGATCAATTCGGCCTGGAGAGATTGTGCAAGGCTGAAGGGGTAGAATTTTTTTTCAGCCTAGTCTGTGCTTGTTGACAGGAGAGACTGCTTCTACAGGGATGGGGTACACTTAAATAGAAAGGGTGCAAGAATATTTGCTAATGCTATCGAGGCAGTGTTAGGTGGGTCGGAAAACTGCTAGCTTGGAGGGGATACACAGATTAAAAGGTTAACAGTGGCTGCAGGCAAAGGCAAAAGTATTTCTTGCTCTGCTTCTATTAGAATGAGAAGCAGCCTGGAAAGCAAGGCAATGGAGAATTCCAGGATTGCTGGGAGTCATAGTCATAGTGGGACACAAATAAATACATGGGCTGTGTTGGGGTAACTAAGAGTAGAAACAGGTGCATGTATACTTGCATGTACACCAATGCTAGAAGTATAGTTAATAAATTCGATGAGCTTGAAGTGCTAGTCAAGACATCAAAGGCAGATATTGTTGGGATATCAGAGACGTGGAACAGCAAAACTTTTTTGGTCGTGACCAGACGTGCCGGATTATGCGGGACAGTCCCGGATTTAAATCGTTTGCCGCGCATTGCAAAATGTCCCGGATTGGACATGTAGCCTTTATACTTATATCATGATAGATGTGCGGAAATTTGCCTTTAGCCAGCGGGTAGTTATTATTATTATTATGCCGTTTATTAATAGCAAGTGATTGCTTTCACCACTTTTACACAGCCAACCGGCTAGAAGGGTGTACAAAAATGCAAGAGTGGCAATTTTTACAATGCAATATTTACAAATCATGTTTACAATACTTACAGAAGTGCGAATCATTTACAGTATTATTTACAGAATGTAATTATCGACAACTTTAGAAGAGGAAATTATTCACATTACCATTTAAAAGTAGATGTCCAACAGCTATTTTATATTTTGGTCATTCCTTCCTATTTATAAAGTTCAAGTTCCTAGATTTTTCTAGTTCAAGCTTCTTCATACTTCTATAGTTCAAGCAAGCTGTAAGCTTCAGAGAGGTTCTTCACTCTGTACTGCTTGCCTTCACAGTATTTCACAGGATCTATTGCCAATGTATTGAAAAGGGGGACTGAGTTGTTCGGAAAGAAGTTCTTCAGACAGCACAGGTTGGATAGTGTAGAATGCAACGGTAAGTAGGGATTGTTATTACTGCGTCCAGCACGTGGAGTAGCCATAACTCCGTGAAGACTTGGGGCGTCAATCACACCAGTTCGCATTTGAGACAGAAGAAGAATATTCCTGGATGCAATGTGACCTCTCCAGTGAGTGATATTTAAGTTGGCATATAAAACAGCCCTGGAGATAGTGAATGCGCTGCCCGTGACTCTGTTCATCCATTGCATTACCCAGTACTCGACTGCCAGAAATCTGTTTATGTACGAGGTCGGTGCAGTCGATTGGTGGCACAGACTCCCATCTTTTGTCGTGGAAGTTAATAGCTTAAATAAATTTAAGGCTGAGCTGGACAGGCATTTAGAACGAATGGAGGGGTGAAATGGGAAGTTTTTTTTTTTTTTACTGATGCTGCATAAGCTTGCTTTCTTGCATCGTATGTCTCTACTAATGCTAATGCTACTAATGCAAATGAATCACAATTTTGCAATTTTTTTTATTTTATTCTGCATCCTTGTGACATCATTTGTCTCATAGATGGTGCAAGTTAAGTGCAATTTTGCTAATTATTGTGAAGAATTTTACGATGAAATATTAAGAAAAATTCACTTCGCGGAAAATTATATTTAATCATATTATTTAATTTCTGTTGTTTTTATTGTTAAAAGAAGTATGTATTCCTTATTATTTCACAGAAATACCTATATAATATAGGCATTTCTGTGAAATAAAACACATATATGGAAAAAAAAAAAAAAAGAAAAGAAAACACAAATATAGGCTCTATTTGTTTTTTTATATGAAAACATCTATAGTGGCGCTTTACAATGAAATGTAACGGAAGTTTAGCAATGAAGTCACATTACCCAGGCGATTGGTGAGAAATGTGACGTGAATACTGAAATTAAAGCAATAGCAAACGGGGCCATGGTAGTATTATGGCAACGCTACCGGCTTGCTGAATAGCTGGTCAAGTTTCGATTCTAGCTGCTACCCTTATGGGAATTTTCCCAGGGGTTTTCCATTCAACATTGAGTTTGGCGGTCTCAAACCGGGTCGTGGAGGTTTTTCACGCGGATTGACTCCAGTTTTCCCCTCAAAACAGACAAACTGCCCTTCGCGACGAGGGGATACACGAAAATTTGATAAGGCTAGGGAGGCGTGTAGACTAAACTCCGGACTTGACTCTTGAGGGAAGGGGTTAGTAGGGCAGCCACTGCACCATCATAAACATAGGTGGATTGCTGGCAGTCTATTTAACAGACAATATTCTGCTCCTTAATAGAATGCATTGCAGCATACACTAAGGCTTCAGTTGCAGGCTTCAGTGGTTTCAGTTGCAGCTAAAATCTACCGATTAAAAAGCAAATAATTATGCTGTTTTCAGCAAAAAAATTAATTTCTGGGGTTTGCACCTGCTGAAAAATATAAGTTCATTAGGAAAAGAGAAAAAAAAATGTAGTTAATGTACGTAGAACATTTCATTTCAGGTGCGTTAGCAAACGTTAATAATTCACGATTTATAGCAAAAAAAAAAAAAAAAAAAAAATATATATATATATATATATATATATATATTATTTATGCGGGAAGGACAGAGAAAACTGCGTTTCTGCGCACGTCAGAAGAAAAATATCCAGCGCTTCAAAGAAAAAAATAATAATAATTGCTGGAATTCTATTGGTGTGATTTTAATGAACCATAGGAAGGGTCGACAAATCTTTCTTACAAAGCGAAATATAAACTTTCCTTAAAATCTATTCTCTGGGAAGAGTTATTACATGCAGACAGACGGACAAAGAAATAATACTTGTGGAATTTCTTGTGGACAAAGAAATAATACTTGTGGAATTGTTCGATTTTAATAATATTTGCAATGCTCAACAAATCTTTCTACAAGGTCCAAATATAAATTTCATGAAAATCCGTCCTGAGAGTTGAGTTGTTACATACTGCTTTTTAACATACTTCCAGCAGTTACTACTGCTGGAGGTATGTTAAAAAATAAATCCAAGTTTTATAATAAAAATTAATTCAAACAAAAAATTCATTTATTTACGCTGCTCCTATCCAAGCGCCTTCCAGCGGTCAATGTGATGTCACGTTTTGATTCCTAGCGCTAGATTTGTCCACCTTTATTCGGCCATTCTTATCACTTGCAAGTCGGTAGAAGCGGAGGTGGGAGTGTCTACCACAATGAATCCTCATATTAAAAAAACTGTGTGCTTCCCACAAGCCCAACCGTCTCACTGATTAAAATGTAATTGTATTTTTGTTTGTTTTTATATAATTTCTGTTAAATTTTTTATTATCTTTTAAATTTCATATATGTTCAAAAAAGAGATATTAAAAGCATTTAAAACAAATAATAAGTGTATTATTAAATATACTCAACAGAAATAACTTCTCGTTTTTGAATATTATATATGAGTATAGGTCTGCTCTTAGGTCTGCATTGCTCAACCCAATCGCCATTCGCCACATGTGGCGATATGATGTGTGTGTGTGGCAAATTTGTTCCATTACAATTTTTATTTATGTTTTTAATAAGTTGCATTCTATTGATTATTCAAATAGCTTTTAAGGGATATTATAAATCAATCAATATTTAAACTGCGCAATATTATGCTGCGCTAAATTTTACGACTATAATGAACATGCGCTACTGTCACAACGGTATTCGTTTCGTCAGATTAAATTGAATTTCCGTGAAAGACAACTCAAAATCGAAATACCGAACACATATACTTCAGCAAAATATGGAGGAGGAAGAACTAGGTTGTTTATTAGCAAACTTTCCGCCGGATATGAAACTCCTAGTAATCAATGAATCATATTTTAATTGTGTTAACGAATATTAAAATATCAAATAAAATAAATTTTCGAAATGTAGTATTTTTTTTTTTTTTTTTTTTTATCCTTTACAAATTTGAACCCAAAAGAAAAACGGAAAATTTTTGTGTGGTGAAAATGTTGTTTGTTAATTTTGATTGTGCCGATTAGAAATTATTTAATCTCTAAATTTATTACTATTTTATTTTATATAACTTAGCAGATATTGATCGTTACAGAAACAGAGAACTCCTTGTTGTTTTTTTGCCTTTAGTCTGGGTGGTTGACCTTAGACGAAGTCACCTAGATTTTGGGTAAATAGCGATAAGTTTTGTATATATTTTTTATATTTTATTCTTTTTTTTTTTTTTTGTGTATTATTATTCTTCCTTCTACTAACTTTACATTATCCCTTGCGTTCCTCAAGGCACGAACTGAGCAAGGGACTGGACAGTAACCAGCAAATTCCACCAGAACTGGCCAAAGATCAGCAACCTTGACAACAACTGGCAACCCTCTATGACAAAAGTGCAAAAAATAAGGAAAAGCCAGTGGTTTTTTTTTTTCCTTACTACTGAAATCCTGAAGGAACCTGATCATTGCACTTGATATGGATCCCGGAATTGACACCTCTACTACCTGGACAAGACTTGACCAACAGTGACAAACCATCGCACTTGACATGATTTGACTAAACTGAACGGGACCTGGTCCCATGAGTGATGTCCCAAATCGGAACACCAATACCACTGAAGACCAACTGCAGCTTGCTGCTGGCCATCTAGGCTCTCAAACCATGCTCCCTTGCATGGTCCTATCTTCCCCCCGACAGGGGGGAGGGGACGGTCTCTTCCATCTGGGGTTCCCTTCTCTATCGTCCTCATATTTCTGTCTTTTCACCCAGCCTTCTGTCTCCGCCCCGATTCTATCTAATACGCTAGCGTATACCCCACATAACTATTTGATAACGACTAAATTTAATTGTGTTCACACTAAGCTCATTTGGCATTTCTACTCAATTTTCTTAAACCCCACTGAGCGAGAATTTTTTATTTTTATTTATTTATTATTACTTTTTTATTTCTTTTTTTTTTTTTAGGTCCTAGCCTCTGAAATCTCAGGAAATTAGGTGGCAGGACCTGCCGGAGTAAATATCTAAATATTAGTGTACCTGGTCTGCCTCCACGAGGCATAGTGTGGACAACATTGGGCCCCAGCAGAGGTCTAGCGGCTAAATGGCCAGAAGAACAACGATACACAACACTACACTTACAGAATCCATACATTTTTAAATCGCTGGCCTTTACAGTGAACTGTCGCACCCACAATGAAAGCAACGCGGAGATGGGGGAAACCACTGGTGTCGTAAGACACGAACACACTATACACTATTCCTTGTGTTTTCTATAAATCTATCTTCGTGTGTATATATATATATATATATATATATATATATACATACATACATACATACATATATATACATATATATATATATACATACATACATACATATATATACATATATATATATATACATACATACATACATATATATACATATATATATATATACATACATACATACATATATATACATATATATATATATACATACATACATACATATACAGGGTGTTTCAGTTAAACGTTTCAGAACTTCTAAGAGGGGTAGGGTACATCCTGACAACTCGAAATCATATAGCAATGTGGGGTCGGAAATGCTTTCCTGAAGCGGTGTTGTACACAGAAGCACCATAAAAAGAAAAGAGACCGTAAGTGAGAAATCGTTTTAATAATACATGAAAAGAAGCAAAAGGTACATGGATTAAAGAAAGTGTTCGAAGTTTCTTCCACGGGCTACAATGCACGCCTCACATCTCCGACGCATGGACATCCGAACATTCTGGAATACTCCAGGCGAATTTCGAATTTCTTGAACAAGAACGCCAAGTTAGTAGGATGGATGATTACACGAACGCAGAGTTAGCCGATATGCATTTGGCGTACGGGGCTGCAAATTGTAGTGGGCCAGCCGCACAGCGTTTGTACGCGGAACGATATCCGATGAGGCGTATTCCCAGTCATAATTTCTTTGCAAGACTGCACCAGAGGTTAGCTGAGAGAGGTTCATTTGAAAGAGCTGACAGGGACAGGGTAAGAACAGCACGGACTCCAGCCATCGAACAGAATGTGCTGCAGCATGTACAGGGGAATCCAAGAACGAGTACACGAAGTCTAGCAAACGCAGTCGGGGTTTCCCATTGCAGGTCCTGAAGGGATCACTGCAGCCTACTAGAAACCCCACTATCAAACTTCTAGGCCAAACCGTCAAGCTAGTTTCTACGTTAAAACTACTGGGAATAGTACTTGACTCTAAGCTCACTTTCTCTCCGCATCTTGCACACCTCCACGCGAAAGTGAGAAACTACACTGCTCTCATCGCACGGGTGAGTCGTCGCGATTGGGGATTGAACCGACGCACCCTTAAGATTCTGTACAAATCAATCTTCCTTCCCTTCATAACGTATGGATCAGGGGTCTGGTTTCGCAGGGCAACTCTTTACAACAACAAACGTAAACTGGGAACCATCCAGCGCACCATCCTTCTTACTATTACAAGGGCATGCTGCACAGTTAGCAACCCAGCCCTTCAGGTTCTTGCGGGCGTCCTTCCGCTTGATCTGGAGGTTATTCGAAGGGGCCTCCACTACTGTCTATCCAGGGGTATACCAGCAACTATCCTTGGACACTCCATCAATAACCTGAATGAAATCAGGCAGGAAAAGAAAAAAATTGCCATCCTACTACTTCAGACCTGGCAGGACAGATGGACTGCTACCGACAAGGGCCCAATCACCAAGAAATTTATACCTTATGTGAATGCCGTATTTCCTAAATCTCCAACTTGGTTTTCTCCTGGTCTTCATACCATCTACCTCATCACTGGACACGGATCAATAAACCATAAATTAACATCCATGGGAATCATTGACAACCCCTACTGTGCATGTGGTGAAATAGAAGACTGGAACCATCTAGTATATACCTGCCAACACTATGAGGACCTCCGCAGCATCCTGTTTACCCGTATACAAGATAACCCTCAAGGAAACGAACACTTATTCATCACAGAAGAAAACTACTACTATGAGTTTACCAAGTTTGCACAAGCCCTCTTCACAAGACGGAGCACCCTATTGCCAACACAAAATAGGAACAACCCAAACATCTGATCCTAACCTAACTGGCCAACCGATCTTAACCTGGATAGGATCAACTGACGTATGGACCATCTCATTCCACAGTGGCAAATTGCACACGGCTCTCTTGCTGCCTTATTTATTGTCCTTCCCGGGTTCCCCTTTCAACTGATGGCGCTTATTGCTCCATTGATAACCTGGAGGATACCTTCGCCTACATCCTCCATATTTCTAGCTATACCCTCCTTTCTTGCGTACACTCTGTACTTCCCCAACTCTACCTTTTTTTTTTTTTTTTTTTTTTTTTTGTCTCCGTCCAGGAAGCTCTGGCGACCCTGGCGGAGACAAGCCAGAGAATAATGGGCAGACTGGCTACCTCCTAGTGGTGTGTGCGGGCAACGTGGAGTCCCACTAGGGGCCCTGCGGCCAAATGCCAGGACACACAACAGAACCTAACGCAATATGTCATATACAACACACAACACTTTTCTGGCATTTACAGTAGTACTGTATTCCTTCACAGCGAACATATGGCGCAGATGTGGGAAACCACAGGTGGCGCCTGACCCTAATACTATGCACACTATGCACACTATGCAGCGTCTGGAGGATTCTCCGAGAACAAGACATGCATCCGTTTCACGTGCAGCGTGTCCAGACACAGCAACCGGAGGATTATGCACCTCGTATTGCTTTCGCACAGTGGTACCTTGGAAAATGTGCTACAAATCCCCTTTTTCCTGCTGAAGTGTTGTTTTCCGATGAGGCATCCTTCACAAGGGAAGGAATTTTCAACACGCATAACGACCATATCTGGGCGGTCGAGAACCCGCATGCAATACGACGTCGTGCAGCACAGATTCGATTTTCGGTCAATGTATGGGCCGGTATTATGGGAGATCACCTCATCGGACCTTACCTGTTACCGTGTCGTCTAACCGGACCTATCTACTTGATCTTTCTGCAGCAAGTATTGCCACAACTTTTGAGAGATGAACAGATTTCTGCATCGACGCAACAGACAATGTGGTTCCAACACGATGGAGCCCCTGCCCATTATAGCGGAGATGTTCGTAACTACCTGGATGTCACATTTGGTCAACACTGGATCGGACGTGGTGGTCCCGTGCGTTGGCTTGCTCGGTCACCCAACCTATCATGTCTTGATTTTTATTTCAGGGGTCATATGAAATCGCTAGTTTATGACACCCCTGTTGACAATGCTGAGGAGCTGGTTGCAAGAATCGCAGTAGCTGCCGAGAAATTCGAAATTCGCCTGGAGTATTCCAGAATGTTTGGATGTCCATGCGTCGGAGATGTGAGGCGTGCATTGTAGCCCGTGGAAGAAACTTCGAACACTTACTTTAATCCATGTACCTTTTGCTTCTTTTCATGTATTATTAAAACGATTTCTCACTTACGGTCTCTTTTCTTTATGGTGCTTCTGTGTACAACACCGCTTCAGGAAAGCATTTCCAACCCCACATTGCTATATGATTTCGAGTTGTCAGGATGTACCCTACCCCTCTTAGAAGTTCTGAAACGTTTAACTGAAACACCCTGTATATACATACATATATATACATACATATATATACATATATGTATACTGTATACAGTGAGTGATCACTGAATTATGACCACTCCTATGAAAACTGAATGCGACCTGTCCACCACATGAGTTACGAGAGTGCGCAGTTAGACGTAGAATAGATAAGGTGTCAGTGGTTCAGTAGGTAGTAAAATTCCGAGCGTGATGGGTAAAAGGATGGATTTATCGGACTTTGATAAAGGGCAAATTGTGGGAGCTCGAAGAGCTGGTGCCTCGATTTCCCAAACGGCTGAATTGGTGGGTGTTCGAGAGCCGCCGTTGTTAAAGTGTACCAGGACTGGCGTCAAAATGATCAAACAATTACCCGATGGCAAAACTGCAAAGGTTGGCAAAAGGGTGATGTTAGAGGTGAGCGCCGGGTTTGACGACTCGTACAGGCGAACAGGCGCAGCACTGTTCAAGAGTTGACTACCGAATACAACATGGGACAACCTGAAACAATATCTGGCATGACCATGCGTCGCACGCTCGCACGTATGGGCTATACCAGCAGACGACCCCTACGGTATCCTCTCCTAACCAAGGTTCATAGGTGTAAAAGACTTGCCTGGTGCAAAGAGCATGCAAGTTGGACGTTAGAAGACTGGAAGAATGTGTGCTGGTCGGATGAGTCACGTTATTTACTCCACACCGTGGATGGTTGTGTACGGATTTGGCGTCAACAACATGAGGTTCTTCATCAGTCATGCATGGTATCAAAAGTGCAGGCAGTTGTATGGTGTGGGGCATGTTTAACTAGCAGGAACTTGTACCCCTGGTGCATATGGAACAACGTATCACTGGTCTCCGCTATCGTCAACTGCTTGCTGACCCTGTACACTCCGGTATGTTACACTTGATCCCGAATGGCGATGGTGTCTGCCAAGATGACAATGCGCCGAGCCATCGGGCACTTGATGTGCAGGAATGGTTTGAGAAACACAGTTCTGACTTCCAGCATGTCGATTGGCCTCCGAACCCCCTCCTGATATCAATTCCATAGAGCACTTGTGGGACACTATGGAGGTCCACAGTGTCCCACAATCACCTCTCCAATCACCTCCATACCTGCATTGCTAGCCGCATTACACACAGATTGGTTAGCCATACCTCCTGAACGCTTCCGACATCTTGTTGAATCAATGCCACGTCGGATAGCTGCTGTACTGAGGGCAAAAAGAGTATTATCCTACGAAGTATTAGGTAGGTGGCCATAATTCAGTGATCACTCAGTGTATATATATATATATAAGGTTGAATACGAGTCCTAGTTCCTCTGATCACCGTTAATCGAAAACGCGTACCTTGCCTTTCTATCGTCGCAGACCAACATGATAATACCACGAGGCCTGGAGCATTATCATGTGAATTCTCTGTTCTTTCATGGTTGTCCGACACACCCGATCTCAACTCGATTGAGATGTTTATGACTTACTGGAAAAGGACAGGCGATGCTGTAATCATCCATCTGAAAATGTGCGGTCATTACTGGATATTTTGTGCAACGCATGGGTAGCACTACCACGGACATCCAGCAACACCTTATGGAATTCATGCGAAGGCGTGTACGGGCTGTATTACTTGCAAAACGTGGCCGCACGAATATTGGATAGGCGTTTCTTATGTAAAGCCAACCCACTGTATAAGAAAAGAGATTTAAATGATGAATTAATGAAAGATTCGTGTTGTAAACAAAAATTAGTACAATATAATAATAAATACGATACTTTTAATAAATGCGATAGAAAAGAGAATTAGAAAGATTCCACAACGCCAGTATTCAGCATTTAGTCTACTGAATCCATTTAAAGCCTTAAACACTTCAGTCACGTTTTTTCGCAGGTCCACCAGATTCACATAATTCCTACAATGTGACTTCCAGACTTGTATACAGTGTACTAAAGATGTCGCCTAGCCATTGTCTTATTCGACGAATATTTTCTTCCTTTTCCCTGCTGGAAAAATTCTTGTTGTGTCATTGGCAGTCTCATGAGCTCTCTTAGTAGCCTGTCTGCATGGGAAGCACAGTGGTTATAATCACCGTCCTTGCCACATTTGGTGAAAAAGGCCCGGATTTGAATTCAGTCAATGACGCGAGGAGCTTTTATAGACTTTTTTCACTCAGTTATTCAGTCTCAGACATAGATAACAAGATTTTTCTCTACAGAAACTCGGTTTTCCATTCAGAAAAATAGGCAAAATCGACATGACAACCACTTATGGACATATATCTATAGGCATATAAGTTAGTTCTTGGGTGGTACTAATATGACAGTTGTTTTATTTATTTATTTTTTGTCCTAACAGCCTGACTGCACTGTTCAGAGAACTTCATGTCGTACTGCACATGTACCTGTAAGTTATTTTTCGTACCATACCAATATCAGTATGGTACAATTGGTATTTTATTTATTACTGCTACCCAAGTTCTATACTTTGCATTTATCAATGTGAAACTGAAACACCTGTTGTCACTTCTCAGCCAATTTTCTTGGAAAAAAAATGGAGTCATTAGTTAAAGAAGTAAAGTAAATTCGTCTTCTCACTTCTCAGCCAATTCTCTTAAATTTTCTAAGTCTTGTTGCAAGACCTAGAAAAATTAGGCAGATGTGCTGAGAAGTATGCCGTGCGGTGTGAAGTATATATACTGAAAGAGTATGTCGTGTTTTCAGTATCGTTAATTAATATTAAAAACAGTAACAGTAAAGGACACACCGCCGAACCCTGAGGGACTCCGCTAATAATGTTAGTTCAAAACGAACAGTAATACCTCTGAGTGTAATACCACACAGCTGGTACGTTAATCTGGGATTACTGATAGAAATATGCAGTATCTTGCATATGTCAATATTAAACTTCAACTGCTGTTTCTCAGCCTATCTGCCTAATTTGTTTATATTAGGCAGATAGGCTGCCTGATATAAATTTGCTTACCCTGATATTAAAATTATTTTTTGCATCCAGTTCCTTTGTTACTGCATCATTAATACTGTTTACTGCAATTGCATTCCTGTCTAGATTATTATTATTATTATTATTAGCCATATGGTGCAAGGAAGCCTGAGGCTTATGCTGCACCAGGCAAAAATAAAAAAAAAATTCTGAATTACCCAAAGAGAGAGAGAGATAGAAGGAAATCATCAAGAAAGGAAGAATGATGATATCCAGCTCAGGACCCTGGGTGTGCCAGGCCCATACTCACCAGATGTGAGCCCCTGGGGATTGATGGTTCTGCTTACCTCTTTAGCAAGAGACTCCGTGATATTTCCTGGAACACAAGTTAAGCTAACAGGTCCGTAAGAAGTACAGGCGGAAAGAGGAGGACTTAGGTAGGTGGCACTTACTCACTATTAGGTAGGTGGTCATAATGCTTTGACTCAACTTTGTACATGTGCGAAAAAAAAAAAAAAAAAAAAAAAAGGTAACAAAATACTTTGAAACATTACATTATCCAGAAAAATTAAATATTTTTCATATAACTAGATTAAAAAGAAAATGATAAGGGAATTGAAAGATGAATAAAACGGAAAATTATGAAGGAATTTATAGGCATAATATCACAAATGTATGCATAAAAATCTAATAACAAAGTAGAAAAGAAATCAAAACCAACTAAAAATTGAATATTAAAAACAAAATAACATTTAATGACTATGAAGAATGTTTATTTGATAATAAAGAACAAAAACGTTGAATCTAATAAAAAGTAAAAAAACATGAGATTTACTTAGTAAAAGTAAATAAAGCAGCTCTAAGTCCTTTTGATGATTAAAGAAAAAGTTTACCTGAAATCATTCGTTCATTAGCTTGGTGAATTCGATATAAAAGGAAATTATGAGAGCACCTTTGAATTTAGAGGACGTTCCAACAGATTTGAGGTGTGCAAATTTCTCTACAATTACAAAAAAGGGGATTAAAGGCGGTCTGATTATTTAGACCTGCAAGCCTGATTTCCGTTCCTTGGAAAAAAATGGAGTCATTAGTTAAAGAAGTAAAGTATGTTCGTCTTCTCACTTCTCAGTCAATTTTCTTAAATTTTCTAAGTCTTGTTGCAAGACCTAGAAAAATTAGGCAGATGTGCTGAGAAGTATGCCGTGCCGTGTGAAGTATGTATGCTGAAAGAGTATGCCGTGTTTTCAATATCGTTAATTAATACTGAAAACAGTAACAAAACAGTAACAGTAAAGGACACACCGCCGAACCCTGAGGGACTCCGCTAATAATGTTAGTTCAAAAAGAGCAGTGCCTTAATAATCAACCCTCTGTCTCTACCACTCAACCATCTCTTTATCCATTGCAGTAACTTTCCCCTAATGACACAATGTGTACAGCAAGTATCTTGATGAAAGTCTTTCCTGTAGAAGAGTGTTGAAAGCTTTAGTGAAATCTAAGGGTATGATGTCAGAATTATTTTTCGCATTCAGTTCGTATGTTACTGCGTCACAGTAGCTCATCAGACGGTTCAAAGAAGACCTGTCTCCTTAACAAATCCATATTTCATAGCAGTATAACTGCATTCCTGCCTTCGTGGGTAGCACAGTTGGTGGACTCGCCGTCTTTCCTACACCTGCTGGAAAAGACCCGAGTTCGAGTCCCGCGGATGGCGTGAGAAATTTGTATGGACCTTTTCACAATGTGGCTGAGTTAGTCGGTTCTGGCAATGGTTTTCTCTCCTGGAAACTCTGGGTTTTCGTCCAGCAAACAGAAAATCTATCACAGAGCACGCAATTTACAGATAGTATATATGGAGCATTATATCCTTTGTTGCTAATTCTCTTACATCTTACAACAACAACAACAACTGCATTCCTTTAAGACGAACTTACTTTACTTCTTTAACTAATGACTCCGTTTTTTTCCGAGGAACGGAAATCAGGCTTGCAGGTCTAAATAATCAGACCGCCTTTAATCCTCTTTTTTGTAATTGTAGAGACACACACACACACACACCTCAAATCTGTTGGAATGTCCTCTAAATTCAAAGGCTCTCATAATTTACTTTTATATCGAATGATTTCACCAAGTTAATGAACGACTGATTTCAGGTAAACCTTTTCTTTAATCATCAAAAGGACTTAGAGCTGTTTTATTTACTTTTACTAAGTAAATCTCATGTTTTTTACTTTTTATTAGATTCAACATTTTTTGTTCTTTATTATCAAATAAACATTCTTCATAGTCATTAAATGTTATTTTGCTTTTAATATTAAATTTTTAGTTGGTTTTGATTTCTTTTCTACTTTGTTATTCGATTTTTATGCATACATTTATGATATTATGCCTATAAATTCTTTCATAATTTTCCGTTTTATTCATCTTTCATTTCCCCTATTATTTTCTTTTTAATCTAGTTATATGAAAAATATTTATTTTTCTGGATAATGTAATGTTTCAAAGTATTTTGTCACTTTTTTTTTTCGCACATGTATAAAGTTGAGTCAAAACATTATGACCACCTACCTAATAGTGGATAAGTCCTCCTCTTTCCGCCTGTAGTGCTTACGGACCTGTTAGCTTAACTTCTGTTCCAGGAAATATCATGGAGCCTCTGGCTAAAGAGGTAATGCAGGACCATCTAGACAGGAATACAATTATATTGTAGTAAACAGTATTAATGATGCAGTAACAAAGGAACTAGATGCAAAAAATAATTTTGATATCAGAGTAAGTAAATTTATATTAGGCAGCCTATCTGCCTAATATAAACAAATTAGGCAGATATAAACAAATCTGCCTAATATAAACAAATTAGGCAGATAGGCTGAGAAACAGTAGTTGAAGTTTAATATTGATAAGTTTAATATTGACATAATGTTCAAGATACTGCATATTTCTAACAGTAATCCCAGATTAACGTACCAACTGTGTGGTATTACACTCAGAGTAGTGGAAAATGAAAAAGACCTGGGATAATTGTGCAGTCAGATATGAAGTTCTCTGAGCAATGCAGAGAAGCAGCCACTACAACTCATGGGGTTTTGTCTATGATATTTTGTATAGAGGAACTTTGCCAGCACGTATAAAGAGTTGATTATCCCATTGTACATGACAATGGTTAGGCTACCTTGAGTACTACATACAGGTCTGGAGGTTTCACTTTAGAAAGCAATGAGATTGATAAAGGGAAGAGAACGGTGCTCTTACCTAGAAAGGTTTCATTTCTACAAATTGCAGCATCTGGAGACTAAACACCTGCGACGTGATGTTTAAGGCTGATTGAACAAGCTCAATGTTGATGGGATTCTTCCTGTTGCTCAGACTACACACACACACACACACATGAGGTGGGTATATAGCTTGAGGCCTGGTAGTTTCAGAATAGATGTGCAGAAGTTGCCCTCAGCTAGAGGGTGGTGGTTGTTGGCAGAAACTTCCATTTGTTGTTTGTGGAAGTCGGTAGTTTGAATAAATTCAATGAAGATATAGAAAACTTATTGGAGAGGATGGACAGGTGATCTTCGTCTCCACAAGTATCCTCAGGGGCTCACATCTGGTGAGTATGAGCTTGGCACACCCAGGGTCCTCAGCTGGATATCATCATTCTTTTCTTTCTTGGTGATTCTCTTATACTTCTGACTCTCTCTCTCTTCAGGGTAACTCGGAAATTTTTTTTAGCTGGTGCAGCATAAGCCTCAGGCTTCCTTGCACTATATGACTAGTAATAATAATAATAATAATAGTATACTAGGTAGTTTGCTTTATTGATTTTGCATAAAGCTATCTTTTGTGTGCCTTTTCGGTATCAGCATATTGTATTTTTGTATTGCTTGTAATCTACAACCAGTTAGCCTGGTTCACGATTAAAAAACCCGAGTTTCTAGTAGAAAAAAAATCCTTCAAATTTGGGACTCGAATCCATTCGAGAAGCAATTAATATATTGCTTCTCGAATTAAACACCCCTCCCTCTTTTTATGTGGAAAATAAATTAGACTTTACATGCCAGGGTTTTAAAAAATCTTTTGTTTATACTCCGGCACGATCACATTTACAACTAATAATTTCAACAAGAATAATCATTAACCATATTTAGCCGTACAATGACTAATCGTCACGCTGGCAAGTCAACTCAAACGTATGCGCGACTTCTCATCCACTTTTGACCACCACTAAGCTATGTAAGACCAAACCACTCAATTACCACTCCGATTTCTAGACAAGATGATATATCACTATTGGACCCTGGCTTCTAATCTCTCTTGGCATAAGCACATTAGAAATATCGCTTCCTCTGCATCTAAAAACTTGAGTGTTTCTTTCGCTCTCGGCGTTACTTTTCTCCCGAATAGCTGATCACTCTGTACAAATCGTAAATCCACTCTACCATGGATATTGTTCTCATACCTGGGGCAGTGACCAAAAACCCTTCTCAAGCTTCTAGATTCCATTCAAAAGAGGGCAGTTAGGTTAATTAATGACTCATCTCTAAAAAGTTTCTCTACGCACTGACTCAGAGACGCCCTGTTTCTGCTACATGCCCTTTTCTATAGGTACTTCAATGGGCACTATTTTTCTGCATGGGCTTCTATAATTCCCGCTCTCTCTCTTTTTCAAAGCAGTTCGAACACGTACTACAATCAGTCAACATCCCCTTACTGTCCAACTTGAAACTCATAGAACCAACTTTTCTTCTTCCTCATTTATTCATTCAACTTCCGTTTTCTGGAACAATCTTCCTTCATACGTATTTCCTGAAAATCACAATCTACAGAAATTCTAGTCTAATGTCAACAAATATCCTCTTTCAACTTCTCAACCTCCAACCCATGCACGGTACTAAGTGTTATAGGTTCTAACATTCCTCGTGTTTGTGGTTTTCATAAATAAATAAATAAAAAAAAAAAAAAAAAAACACCCAATGACCACAGTTGGATTTGAATCAACCTGAAAACAGCAATGCAGTAACATGGAGCTACATACTTAGCTAATTGCAACTACTGTTTGTAAACGCCTGTGACCTTATGTGGCCTTTCCCGAGGATGAAGAGCATTTTTTTTTCAATTTTTGCGCTTTTGGTTACGCCACTCAGTTTTTTTTTTTTTTTAAAGAACCGGTTCTCTTCGGTTATGTTTTTCTAGACATGAGAATAATTATAATAGCAATAATTATTGTAGTAGTAGTAGTAGTAGTGGCATGTGATGCAAGAAAGCAAGTGTATGAGCTTATGTAGCATCAGCCAAAAAAAAAAAAAAAAAAAAATCACATTGTAAAATTATTACTATACTGTTATAATTATTTTAAAGTTTTCTAAAAATTTGACAAACCGGCGGGGTTACTTCACACGTATTTGTTATAATTCTCCTACACAGTAGTTATTGTTCTGTTTTTTTACTTGTAGATGAGAGGGTGAGAGAAAATGTGGATTCACTCTCACATGCGAATGAATGCGCAAAGGCGCATAAGTGCACAAAATTCTCAATTTGGAAATTACCGAATTATAAAACTAGGAAGCAGAAAAAAAAAATTGAAAAGGAGGGCGACTTTATTGCAAGAATAAAAGCTGTTATATCGTTTCATATTATATTATTGCTCTCTTATTTCTTTGAAAAATTTTATAGTTGGAATTTTATTTAAATGAATTCATATATATTTATACTGTATATGTATTCATGAATTTACACAGGGTGCCCATATTTTTAAAATTGGTAAGCGGGACAACTTGAAACGAAATGTGTAGCATAGCATTTTTAGTTCAAAAAGCAAAAGAAAAATATAAAATTACAATTAAAATACATTTTTTTTAATCAGTCAGTCAATCATAGTATTTATTTGTTATATGATTGTTGTTAATATGTATTTGTCTTATATAAACTATAATATTATTTATAACAGTTATTTTAAAAATAGCGAGGAGGACTACTTTTACTTTATAAAGTATATTTTTCTTTAGATTTCGCTAGTTTTAAAATTTTTTCTCCTTCTAAATATTTTAAAAAGTTTTTAAATTCTGAACAGGACATGTTATAGTTTTCTTTCACCATAAGTTCGGCTTCTAAACTTTTCTAATAAAAGACGGTTCTCTCTTTCCGCCAAACAGTTTTCATTAAGCTGAAAACTCTTTCTGATGAAGCATTTGGATATGGAGCTTACAATTTGAGACAAATTATTTGTCTCCAGAAATTTTGAGAAAAATTGAACCTATTTTTTTTTTTTATCAACACACATTTTCTTTTCTTCATTACTTCAAAATAATACGTTATACATGTAATTTAAAATAACAGAGAGAAAAAAGATTTCTCAGTTCTCATTTTTATCTTGTTATTGGAATTAATTTTTAACAAATTGGTTAGATTCCAATAAGAATTAATTTAAAATACGTAAAATCCATAAATCAACAGTTTTTTCCTCTCTTATCGGTACAAATGATGGTATTGTCGGGAAGCGGGACAATTGGTTACCCTGAATTTACATGTAAAGAAAGAGTACGAATTTCTTTGAACTAATCACAGTATATTACTTTAGGTCTTTGGATGTTTCATATGTATTTAAGGTTATGTTGAAAATCAAATCAATCAGACATTGCTTAAAATAGATTATTTATACATGTACTTAATAAAACAGCAATGACAACAGCTCATAAGAAGTTGATGACATGGGATCATTGCCAATAACTTACTTCAAGTAGTAGCTACGAGTTTCTGATTTACTTTTATAGTGACGTAGGGACCTGACCCCCATTTAAGCGACCATACCTCCCCATATTAGCAAATCACAAAGCAGGCTGTTACGTCATTATACTTCCTCCCAATTGCATGGATAGTATTTGGAATGTTTGTTGCTCCGGGCAATAAGGTGTGTTACGACAAAAACATTAATGCGCATGAGCTGCTTTTATTTTTCTTCACAGTGCAGTCCATGTGATAATACTCCAGTCTGTGGATTAACAGAAGTTGTGTGTTCTCGTTGACCGTCCTTGAGCAGCTATCGCTGCATAGAGAACTTGTGGTGCCTGTGAATTATATTTTCTTAATAACTTCATTTTTACAGTGGTTATTAAAGGTATGTATAATTACGAAGTGCAAGAAGAGCATTTCTCAAAGTAATATTGAATAAAGTGTTGCCTCAAGATTGGGTCAAGGCGTCACCCATCTGGTAGGATTTGTTTGCTATTTCTTTTTAACGTTTTCAGTGTTATTACATCGATTTTATACGATGAATGTAGCTTTGTGGAAGAATCTGTACATTATTTACATCTAGTGCTTCACTGTATTGTGTATTGAATTCCTTTTCGTTTGGATTAAAGTGTGATCGTTATTCCCATGACTTAAAATAGCACGGATGCTATTTTATTTTAAGTTGGTTACCAAACCGAACGTTGCGATTTTATAATTATGATTCTTGTTCCCGAAGTATATATAGCCAAAACGTGAAAGTTCAGCAGCTACTGTCAATTTAAACGAGATTTGATTACTTAACATGTCATCATATTTGATGAAATGCTAATTTTGTATGTTTCACGATAAGCAATTTTGCAAGTTCTTTATTTGAAGCTGGACTGTAGCCATGGAGGTGCACACAGAAACAGTCATTATATTTTTATACTGGAATTTATAGAAATACATTGGTGACTGCAAAAATGTCATTTGTAATGATGTAATGTATATTACAATAAAAATCAAATTAAGCGTTTTCTAGGCATATATATATATATATATATATATATATATATATATATATATATATTTTTTTTTTTTTTTTTTGATGTGCAACTTAATATCAGTACAAGTTAAAGAAAAGGTAACATATTTTCAAAAGATAGCTCCCGAGTATGCAGAAATTTACTCTTTGCCTATTTATGGATGTCTGAACTATCTACTGCTACATGATGTAAGTATTTTACATAAGATATTGAATTAATGTTATATACAACTGTTATAAGTCAGTGACTGCAAGGTGCTGAGATAGAGACCACATTTTTTTTATGTACCTCTCCTCTTTATTTGGTCATGTTAAATTATGGGTATGCCACTTTTAACCTTGATGGCAAAAAAATATCACACCATAGAGTGATCACTTTCCACTCATGTTGAAAAGAGAAGTTCTGATAAAGTGATGCTCTCAGCATCATCTGTTGTCTGTAATCAACAAGGAAATTCTGAGCACTCAAAGAAATATCTATAATTGGTAAGAAACTATTCATAGAAGGTAGTATTTCCTCTCTGATTACATTCTACAAGAACCCTGCCATCAGTAGACAATTTTATAATGCTTATAGCAAGTAATCAAAGAAAAGTTACATGGCCTACACAACAAGAATATTGACAAAAATCAGTCAGTACAAGCCAATTTTAAAGGCAAGTAGCTCCACTAAATTGTTTTTCCTTTCTTAGCACTTCAAAATCACTTTATGGGGTGATATTTCAGTAGATGACAAGTTACTTCTCAGCCAAGGAATAGTTTTTATGTGGCTGCCTTAAGTGCAAATTAAAAAGTGTGCTTAATTTACCTTCTACAACCAATCTATATAAGTGAAGAGAAGCACATATTAACTTGCCCTTGTGTATATAGAAACAAAGTCATGAAACAGCAGAAACAAAATTGAAAATGCAACGTTTAATTAAATGACAATGATTTAAGCAAATACAGATGATCAAGTAATGTTAACTGTATCAGAAGAATTTTAATGATCAATTTAAACAGTTTTGCAAAACAATTTATATGGAGATTTGTATTAATCTCCACATAAACAGTAGTGCATTCCTTGATTAAAAAAGTACCACTGCTTGACAAATAATGGTTGCATATGCATTATGTTCATGTCCACCATCTGGAATCAAAATTCAGATTGAAATGGTACTTGTTGAAGACTGGCTGTTCAGCTAGTACAGTTAGGTATAATGGAACAAATTGATTTGAAAATTTTTGTTGTACATTACATTTCACAAATGAACTAGACATTAAAGAAAAGAAAAGTGAAGTGGGATTTACTCAAAGAGGTAACTACCATTAGGGGTAAAGGGAAGGGTTATTGCTTTCGTAAAGGCGACTACGATGGACTGAGACAGTATTTAAATTCTATACAGTGGGACCAAATGATGATGTTACCAACATCATCATTTGGTAACAGCAAATGATGATGTTGCTGTTACCAAATTGTTCAAGAAATATTGTTCAAGATGTCAGATGAACTAATGAGACATATGGCAGAGAAAAAAAATGCATGGGATACATACAAATTAACACGTGACACAGAAGCCTATGATAGATACAAGTTGATCTGTAACCAAGTTACAAGGGAGGTCAGGCAGGCGAAGGCAGATTACGAGAAATCTTTGGCAAGGGATGCAAAGAAAAACAGCAAAGAGTTCTTTACTTATGTAAACTCTAGAAGGAAGGGGATGAATCAGATTGGTCCACTTGATATCGATGGGTCAACTGTTGATGATCCTGCTCAGGTAGCTAACAAACTGAATGAATATTTTGCATCGACATTCACACATGAGGAGTTATTCAGCGAGGGGAATGCCAGAGGTGTATTCAACTCTGGCAGTAAGCTAGAGAAACTTGTAATAACTGAGAGTAAAGTGGAGGAGAAATTGTTGAAGATAAATACAAGAAAGGCACCTGGGGTGGATGGGATCTATCCAGTTATATTAAAGGAGGCAGCAAAGGAAGTAAGCAAACCCGTAGCCATAATTATGAGAGCTTCCTTGGACTCAGGGGAAGAACCCACGGACTGGAGATGTGCAAATGTGACCAATTCACAAAGGAGGATCAAAGGGCGACACAAGTAATTATAGACCTGTTAGTTTAACTTCTGTTCCTGGAAAATTAATGGAGGCACTGGTTAAAGAAGCACTGCAGGATCATCTAGACAAGACTTCAGTTATAGCTCAGACACAGCATGGTTTTGTTAAGGGGAAGTCTTGCCCGACCAATTTGATTGGATACTATGATGCAGTCACAAAAGAACTGGATGCAGGGAATAACTTTGATATTATATACTTGGATCTTAGAAAGGCTTTTGATACTGTTGCACATGGAAGACTGCTGCACAAATTGGAGCAGTGTGGCATTGGAGGCAAATTGCTGCTATGGATAAAGGGGTGGTTGAGGGGGAGAAGACAGAGAGTGGTTTATCAATGGACACTGCTCATCGTGGACTAATGTTATTAGTGGAGTCCCTCAGGGTTCAGTATTGGGTATATTATTGTTTTCTGTATTTATAAATGATATTGGTGATGGTATATCAAGCTTAATGTCCAAGTTTGCAGACGATACGAAGGTTGGCAGGGTTGTCAAGGACACTACTGACACCATGCTACTGCAACAGGATCTGGAAAGGTTGAGCAGATGGGCTGAGAGGTGGCAAATGAAGTTTAACATTGACAAATGTAAAGTACTACATGTGGGAAACAGCAACCCCAGAGCAACGTATGAACTCTGTGGTACTACACTGACAATGGTAGAGAATGAAAGGGACCTGGGGGTGGTTGTGCAGGCAGATATGAAGTTTTCTGAGTAGTGCAGACGGGCTGCAAGAGTAGCTCATGGTGTACTGTTGATGATATATAGGAATTTTTCTAGCGGGAATAAGGAGGTGATTATTCCCTTGTATAAGGCAATGGTCAGACTGCACCTAGAGGACTGTATACAGGTCTGGAGGCCTCATTTCAAGAAGGATGTAGAGATGTTGGAATGAGTACAGAGAAGGGCAACAAAATTAGTGAATGGAACAAAGGGGTGCTCTTATGGAGAAAGGCTTAAGTTTTGCAAATTACAGTGTCTGGGGGACTAGGCACCGGGGAGGTGATCTGATAGAGGTGTATAAAGCCTTGAATGGTTTGAGCATGCTCAATGCTGATGGGATTCTTCCTCTTGCTCAGAATAATCACCTGAGAGGGCATAAATTCAAATTGAGAAAAGACAGATGTAGGATAGACGTGAGGAAATTTGCCTTCAGCCAGCGGGTGGTTGGTTGGTGGAATAGACTTCCATCCCTTGTCGCGGAAGTTGATAGCCTAAATAAGTTTAAGGCTCAGCTGGACAGGTATTTCGAATGAACAGAGGGGTGAAGTGGAAGTGGTTATTTTTTATTTATTTATTTATTTATTTTTTTTTGGCTGATGCTGCATAAGCTTGCTTTCTTGCATCAAATGCCTCTACTGATGCTAATGTTTCTAAATTTATCTAATCCAAGGATAATCAGTAATTAGTATCAAACAATGTGGAAACATACAAGATTATAGAAATTGGTAAATAACCCTACTTTGTTGTATGACAGTGAAGCTTAGATCATGAACAAAAAAAACAGAAGGAAAATAGTGCAGTGTTGAGATGAAATTCACAATCAGAAACAAAATTGTAGCATACACAAAAGTGACCCAAAAATAGTTTTAGAGTATTTTAAAATGAATGTTTTAAAATAAGAAGACTTTTTTTTTTTTTTTTTTTTTTTCTCCTTTGTTTTTGTTGGTCTTGGCGCATTATAGCCTTAGATGCTAATGCGCCAATAAAATCTAAACAAACAAACAAACAATCCTTTGTTTTTGTGGTCAGCAGGATTCTTATTGTTTAGAGAGGATGAGAAAGTTCTAATAGTCAGCATATTTGAAAGGGTCAAAATAGAATTAGTTTATAATGTTAGTGTTTTTTTTTTTTTTAAGTGGTAATTGATGCAAGAAAGCAAGCCTATACAGTATCAGCTAAAAAGAAAAAAACTTCCCATTTCACCTATCCATTCCTTTCAATAGTTTTTCTAGTTTTCTTCCTTGAATTT